>NC_091118.1:207030528-207330528 GCF_040183065.1 Periplaneta americana | reverse complement strand
TGTGAATTAAATTTTCTTAACATTTTTATGAATGTGGGTTCATATGAAATACAGGGGTATTGTGGTCGTGTTGATGAAAGGGGGTATTGTGGTCGTGTTTTTGGTAGAGGTAATAGTTGTAGTAGCGATGGAGGTGGTCGTTGTGGTGATGGCAAAGAAGACGGTCATGGTGGTATTAGCAAGGGAGGTGGTAGTGATTTTGGTAGCGGGTAGGTGGTCATGGTGGTGATGGCGAGATGGTTTACATAATGATAAGGAGGTGGTCTTGGTGGTGATGGGGAGATGGTTTACATAATGATAAGGAGGTGGTCTTGGTGGTGATGGGGAGATGGTTTACGTAATGATAAGGAGATGGTCTTGGTGGTGATTGGGAGATGGTTCACAAAAGGATAAGGAGGTGGTCATGGTGGTGATGGGGAGATGGTTTACATAATGATAAGGAGGTGGTCTTGGTGGTGATGGGGAGATGGTTTACGTAATGATAAGGAGGTGGTCTTGGTGGTGATTGGGAGATGGTTTACATATTGATAAGGAGGTGGTCATGGTGGTGATGGGGAGATGGTTTGCATAATAATGAGGTGGTCTTGGTGGTGATGGGGAGATGGTTTACATAATGATAAGGAGGTGGTCTTGGTGGTGATGGGGAGATGGTTTAAATAAAGATAAGGAGGTGGTCTTTGTGGTGATGGGGAGATGGTTTACATAATGATAAGGAGGTGGTCTTGGTGGTGATGTGGAGATGGTTTACATAATGATAAGGAGGTGATCTTGGTGGTGATGGGGAGATGGTTTACATAATGATAAGGAGGTGGTCATAATGGTGATGGGGAAATGGTTTGCATAATGATAAGGGAGTGGTCTTGGCGGTGATGATGAAGTGATCGTGAAGGAAATGATGGGGAGGTGGTAATGGTCGTGGTTATGGCGGCTGGAAGTGGTCTTTGTGGTTTCGAAAAATTAGTCGTGGTAATGGCATAGAGGTACTCGAGATAGTGTTGGAGAGGTGGTCGAGATAGTGGTGGGGGCGAAGAATGCGTCGTTGCGATGTTGGCGAGAGAAGTGGTAGTATCAGTGGTGAAGTATTGAGATGATAGGCGTTAATGTGGTATAGTTATGGTGGTTTCGAGGGACTTGGTGTTGTGGAGGTGGAATAACAGAATTTTCATGTTTTATAAATATAAAGTTCCAAACAGAATTAAATAACGTTTATTAGTTATGATGACTATGATGTCGTTTGTAACATTATTTTATATGCACCCTGTATAAATTGAAAAATCAATCAAACAAAGAACATAGTTTTGTGCGAAAATCAGTAATGTTGAGTCATGGGTTTTGCTTATTTCTTATGTATTTTTTATTTTCGTATTAAAGGGAGTTACACGACGGGGGACAAAAACCATATCTGATAGGTATATTGTAATATTTCCCCTCTAGGCACATTCCCACGAGGCCTCTGACAAAGCTTAGCCTACTTATCAGGAGATGATCTTGGGTGTGGTTTAGAATTTCTTTTGGATTGATTACTGGAGTGGGTTTTTCCGAGGTTTTTCTCTGGCAGTAATTTCTGCCTAAACCTTCGTATCGTCTGGTCAAATGCCATTTCGCTATCACCAATTCTATGGACGGTGAAATCCTGTTTAGTTGATATAGTGTATTTACATATTTGATAAATTTATATTAAAGTCTTAATGGACGTTTTACTTCTTATTTCTGTTTCTACAGGGTGTTTCAGTGGAATATCCCAATTTTTAATTAGTTAAAACTCTGCCTCCATAGGCGAATTTTAAATTGTAAGTACATTGAACTGATGCACGAAATCGGAAGTTTCATTGGATGCCGACAGATGGCAGATTGCTTTCGATATATTTTTAAAATGTTCATTGTTATCATATAACCATTCATATCTCAGGCTATGTAATTCCTCAAAACACAATGGTGTGGGAGTCAGAGAACCCTAATGTGTACCACGAGACATTACTTTATCCAGAAATAACTGCAGTGTGGTGTGCAGTATCCTGTCACAGGATCATTGGACCAATTTTATTTGAAGAAACTTTAAATAGTGATGTTTATGAAAACATTTTCACGGATTTCGTGGAGCAATTAGACGATATGAATTTACGAAGAAATATTTTCAACAGGATGACGCCACATGCCACGCCACAAATGAATCCATGGCACCCATCAGCAGCATCTTCAAGATCTGTGTTATCTCTAAAGGTCTATGGCCACCAAGATCGCCAGACTTAATGTCAGCGCGTTATTTTCTGTGGAGTTATCTCAAGGAAAGAGTCTAGAGGAACAGACCATGAACCATCCAGGATTTGAGGACAAACATCACAGCCGAAATAAACAATAGGCTATCGATGTAGACATGTTGAGGCGTGTATATGACAACATGGTGAAACGGGCAAAAATGTGTCTCCAGGAGGAAGAGAGACACTTACAGCTCATCTTGTAACTGTAAATTATTGTGACGTCGCATATCATACCTGAAATGAATCCATGACACATACAGCAGTATCTTCAAGGCCTATGTTATCTCTAAAGATCTATGGCCACCAAGGTCGCCGGACTTGATGTCAGCGCGTTATTTTCTGTGGAGTTATGTCAAGGAAAGAGTCTAGAGAAACAGACCATGAACGATCCAGTATCTCCAGACAAACATCACAGCCGAAATAAACAATATCGATGTAGACATGTTGAAACGTGTATCTGACAATATAGTGAAACGGGCACTAATGTGTCTACAGGAGGAAGGGGGAAACTTCCAGCTCATCTTGTAACTGTAAATTATTGTGACGCCACATGTCATACACCCAAATGAATCCATGGCACATATCAGCAGCATCTTCAACGCCCGTGTTATCTCTAAATATCTGTGGCCACCAAGGTCGCCGGACTTGATGTCAGCGCGTTATTTTCTGTGGAGTTATGTCAAGGAAAGAGTCTAGAGAAACAGACCATGAACGATCCAGGATCTCCGGACAAACATCACAGCCGAAATAAACAATATCGATGTAGACATGTTGAAGCGTGTATCTGACAACATGGTGAAGGGGGCAAAAATGTGTCTCCAGGAGGAAGAGGAAGACTTACAGCTCATCTTGTAACTGTAAATTGTTTTGACGCCTCATGCCATACCCCAAATGAATCCATGGCATATATCAGCAACATCTTCAAGGTACGTGTTATCTCTAAATATCTGTGGCCACCAAGGTCGCCAGACTTGACGTTAGTGCATCTAAAGGAAAGAGTCTAGAGAAAAAGACCATGAACCATCCAGGATCTTCGTACAAACATCACAGCCGAAATAAACAATATCGATGTAGACATGTTGAGGCATGTATCTGACAATATAGTGAAAGAGGGACACTTCCAGGTAACCTTGTAACTGTAAATTATTGTGACGCCACATGCCATACCCCAAATGAATCTATGGCACATAGCAACATCTTCAAGGTACGTGTTATCTCTAAAGATCTGTGGCCACCAAGGTCACAAGACTTGACGTCAGCACATCTCAAGGAAAGAGTCTAGAGGTAATTGTAAATTATTGTGACACCACATGCCATACACCAAATGAATCCATGACACATATCAGCACCATTTTCAACCCCCGTATTATCTCTAAATAACTGTGGCCACCAACGTCGCCAGACTTCACATCAGCGCGTTATTTTCTGTGGAGTTATCTCAGGGAAAGAGTCTAGAGAAACAGACCATGAACTATCCAGGATTTCCGGATAAATATCACAGTCGAAATAAACAATATCGATATAGATATGTTGAGCCGTGTATCTGGCATCATGGTGAAACGGGGAAGAATGTGTCTCCAGAAGGAGGGGGACACTTACAGCTCATCTTGTAACTGTAAATTATTCTGACGCCACATGTCATACCCCAAATGAATCCATGGCACATATCAGTACCATCTTCAAGGTCTAAAGATCTGTGGCCACCAAGGTCGCCAGACTTGGTGTCAGCGCGTTATTTTCTGTGGAGTTAACTCAAGGAAAGAGTCTAGAGAAACAGACCATGAACCATCCAGACATCACAGCCGAATTAAACAATATCGATGTAGACATGTTAAGGCATGTATCTGGCAACATGGTGAAACCTGCAAGAATGTGTCTCCAGAAGGAGGGGGGACACTTCTAGCTCATCTTGTAAGTGCACATTATTTTCCCAAAGATAACCTCTCATTTGCACTTGGTCACGTTAGTGTTTTGTTATTTATTCAAACAATAGAACTATTTAAAAGGTGGGATATCACAATGAAACACACTGTATAAGGTCTTGTAAACCCATTTCAGATGTTGTAAATTTTTAGGAATTCCAGTAAATGAGGATTGATAAATATAATACGATGGAAAATTGACAGAATATTTGATTTTACTTCAACATGCCAATCCATATAGAATTCCCTTGCATACATGCGCGCACATCTAGCTAGAAGTTGATTTGAGAACACCACTCGATTTGCATAGAAATTGGAAGACAGATATATGAATATTTTCAATCGTAAGATGTGTGTATTCTATTTGTTGGATTTTTAATAATAATAATAGGAAGTAAAGCTGCACGGAAGAACGTCATCCACATGACGCAACATCGCATGTCTGCCCGATCTCATTAGTAGAAATTCATTCCCAAAAGAATATGGCTGGAGGAGAGAAAAAAAAATCACAATGCTTTCTATGTAATTTAATAAAATGTTAATTTCCACATACTTGTGACACACCCCATTCTGCGATATCATAATCCACTGTTTCACATACGAAAGGTAAAATAAAGAGTTCAGTGTAAATACCACGCACTGGCAGACTCTAATATAAGTACTCAGAAATTTATGTAAGTGTTCTAAAAGTAAGAAGACTGTGAAAATGCTCAGAGATTTTTCTAATAGGGCAGAAAGTGAAGGATGTTTTAAGATATGTTCAATTCTTGACCTTTCTCAATTGCTGGTGAAATATGTCCTTCTCGTCCATTTTTGTAAATTCAAAATTTTCGAATCCAAAATCCCGAATGGACTTTTTCCCGAACCCATTTGTCCGAAGCAGAGTGCTGCATTGGAGTTAAATCGCTCGCTTGAACTCGGTCGAGTGTCGCACCCTCGAGTGAGATACGATCGGTCGTGATACGCTCGTAATAAATAGAAAAACAGTACAAGGTCATCTCACCGACATGTTTTATCTTGTATGGAAGGCGACAGATAAGATACACATATGTTTTGCTCACACGGTAAAAATAAGGCTTTATTTTCTGCGTTTATTACAAACGTTTAATGGAACAATCAATGGAAGGTACCAAAACAGGAACATGAAGTTATAAATAAAATAGTATGAAAAACTTCGATATACAGTTATTATTGCTAATTAATAATTATTCAATATTTGATTTACCACATATGATAGATCCATACATAGTGTTCCGCCTATATACTGCGACAATGTAGAAACGTTTAACAAAATATTATTGATATAGCAGTAGATTAATAACAATATTAGTACAGAGATAACGTCACAGAAAATATAATAAAACGAGTAATAATGCTGCACAACTGTTACAGACGCAAAGATTGATACACTAATTATTAGAGATTATTATTATTATTATTATTATTATTATTATTATTATTACTACTACTACTACTACTACTACTACTACTACTACTACTACTACTACTACTACTACTACTACTACTACTAGAAAACTTGATACAGTTCTTGCATTATCGTGATTGTGTTCTCCGTTTATAATAATTACATTTACATCCAATAACATCTATCAGATGTGGCAAAACAAAATCACTCCTGTGTGGAAGGAAAAAAAAACATTTATCTACAACATTTATATTACATTTTAAAGCAAGTTTTGTAGTTGTACTATGGAGAGGTTAGTTGAACACTGCAAAGTTTTGAAATGATAAACATCTATGATGTTACTACACAGTTCATCACTGTAACAAGAATGAATGTCTAACGCACGGCTTATACCGTTCGAGGATTTATCGCTCGTGACAATTTTACCCATCATGCATGTGCGCTACCTATCAGATTATGCTATGAACTACTTGCCGCTCGAGCGAAAACATCTTATGCAAACCTCTGGTCCGAAGTCAATAAATAAATAAAAATGTAACAGAAATGACGAAACGTTTGTGTAGTACTAAATTTTACCTAGTGGAGAGAGAACCATATACAAGGTGAACAATTAAGTATAGAATATTGCTAATAACTTCTTAAATTTTAACTTTACACAAAACAGTTTTATACAAAAGCTGTTGGAGTTTAACCACAGTCTAATATATACTGTCACGAAGCTCAATACATGGTAAATATGTTGTTGTTTTCTAATGCCAGGTGTTTGACAATAAAGTCATTTGACCTCTTGCACTCCAATATTTTTCAAAGACATTATCATGGCCAGCCACTGAAGCACAGATTTTGAGGTGTTCCGAATCCATTCCTTGGTTTGAATTCCACAATGGGCAGTTAGGGGACTGATATATCCCAATTCTATGCAGGTGTTTGGCCAAACGATCATGGCCTGTTGCCAATCTAAATGCAGCTACAGACGATTTTCGTGGTAAATCGGGAATTAACTGTGGATTATGATGCAGAGAGTTCCATTTTCTCCCTTGAGATTGTGTTATCAAATTTTGTTTGTTGAAGTCTAAGTATGTAGATTTAATAAATCTTTTCGCAGAGTAATACGTAGATTTAGTAACAGGTCTGTAAGTAGCAGTGCTGCCCTTCTTTGCTAAAGCATCCGCATTCTCGTTTCCCAGGATTCCACAATGGGATGGTATCCATTGGAATACAATTCTCTTATTGAGTGATATTAACTGAGAGAGCATTTTAGTTATTTCTACTGTTTGAGATGAAGGTGTGTGTTTAGAGACTATTGATAGAATAGCTGCTTTGGAGTCTGATAATATAACTGCATTCTTAAATTTATTGATGTGGCATAAAAGATTCCTGAGACTTTCACTTATTGCAATGATTTCTCGATCAAAACTTGTTGTTCCATACCCAAGAGATCTGTAAAGTGAGAAGAGACAGCACGTAACACCTGCACCGGCACCTTATTCTCTGGGGATCAAAGGATCCGTCGGTGTATAAATGAAGCCAGTTTTGTGGAGGGTACCTAATATTGTTTCATTATTTCAATGTTTACTTATGATTTCAGTATTTCTTATGTTAAGTTTAGATTATACTCTATATTTAATATAGTTAAAGGATTTGGTTTAATTTGTAAATTTTCTTTTAAATTCGGGATATTGATTTTCTGTTTTAATTCTTGAACCATGGACATGAAACTTTTTTGAGTTTTTAATCTACAGAGAGGACTGTATGAATTCCAATTGTTTCCTGGTAATCTGATAAGTTTTTCATATTGAATCAGTGCTTTTTCTTCTATTGTCATTTTGATGCTGTTAATATTAGTGAGGAATCTGATAGAAATTTTACCCATTGACCCGTTTCATGTCTTTCATCTGTTTATTAAACTCGTTTCGTGGACTTCAAACTGAGACAAATAAGCATGTAAGATCATTTTGAGTAGGCCATAAAACTAAACAAAACACTGTGACTAACCAAACTTTACAACAGGTGCTCAAAATGACAACCATTCACAGTCAAACAATGTCCCAGTCTATCACAGTCCATTGTCTTTTCACAGTTATATCTCTGATCTTCTCCATCTCATATCTACAATAGACTGTTTTCGTGATAGACTCGATTGGCGTGATTTGTAACAATTCTTTGATAAATGCTTAAGAAATATGTAATTTTGTAGTTAAACATAAACAATACTAGCTAATTAAAGAAATGATACTCCTGAATAGTTTATTCTTTATCTGTAATATTCTTTTACACATCTTGATTACACAACTTTTAACACTGTATCACTTCGGAATATGTATGATAAGACTTTCTTGTATTAAATTATATCGTACCTTGTTGACATGTTTCGACCTTTATGGGTCATCCTCAGAACTGGTCGTTGTTGGTCTTGGCGCCTCTTGTTTTGTTTTCTGTGAGGGTGTGTTCGTGTGATGTAATGTAGAGTCAAAGAATGTGTGTTTTCTGAAATTGAGTTGTGTGTTGAGAATTTCGTTGGGGTGTGTTTTCGTGTCTGTACATTTCATATTGTTCTAGTGTGTTTAGTTTCTGGCTTTTTGGTTGGATGTGTAGTATTTCCATGTCTGTGTTGATGTCTCTGTGGGTGTGGTTAGCATTTGTGATGTGTTCTGTATATGTGGAAGTGTTTTGTAATTTTGTTATGGCTGTGATATGTTCTTTGTAACGTGTTTGAAATGATCTGCCTGTCTGTCCTATGTAGAAGTTGTTGCAGGTGTTACATTTGAGTTTGTATACGCCTGTGTGGTTGTATTTGTTTGTGTTGAGATGTTTTTGCAGAGTGTTATTTGTTCTGTATGCGAGGTCGTAATTTAATTTCTTGAATGAGATTTCCATTTTTTGTGTGTTTTTGTTTTCGTATGTCAGTGTGATGTATTTTTTGTGTTCTTGTGTTTGTGTTGTATTCTTATGTTTTTTTGTGATTATGTTTTGTTTTACGTATTATGTTGTCTATTATGTTAGGGTTGTATCCGTTTTCTTGTGCTATGTATTTGATTGTGTTTAGCTCTTCGTTGTAATCCTGTTGGTTCATTGGTATGTTGAGTAGTCTGTGTACCATTGTTCGGAATGCAGCTTGTTTGTGTTGTGTGGAGTGGTTGGATGTGTTGTGTATGTGTGTTTTTGTTGTTGTGGGTTTTCTGTATACTTTGAATGTGTGAATAATTTCAAGGGAAAAATTGTTCCCGGGCCGGGTATCGATCCCGAGACTCTGAGACACAGAGATTGTGTGCACTTGATGAGGGTCTCTGGCATTTCGTCAGCCCACGCGAGTTGTGTGGATATAAAGGGAAAAGTTGAGAGGTGGAGTTCCCGTGTAGCTCAGTTGGCAGTGCGCTGGTACGTTCAACCAGAGGTCTCGGGATCGATACCCGGCCCCGGAACAATTTTTCCCTTGAAATTATTCAAATCTGCTTTACAGGGAGCTTTACCTGAAAGACTAGATTTGCACTTTGAATGTGTGTTTGTTGTCTACTTTCTATTCTTTTACCCTTAAAAGTAAAGAATAGAGGTATTTTACAAACAACTTGAAATTTGTGTAATTCTGAAAATATTGAGATTAGGACAAATGTTTATATGACATTTTTTGCTCATAATGTCTTCGGAAATAAGTTCCGTAAGTGATGGTAAATTCTCGTGAATCACCCTGTATATGCAGAGCTGTACTACACACAAATAATTAATTACGGCGAATTCTGAGACAATTTTGTCAGCAACATACAAACCCACTACATTAAGAAAGACTGACGATTTATAATTCGTGGACATACACCCACTACAAACAGATGAAAACTACTGTTTTTTTTTTTTTGGTTTGATTTCGCTTTGAGAGTTGAACCCACGCCCACTTCCCACAGTATGCTTTTAGGTCACGCAAATGGTATGAAAAATAAATGAGTCGTACTGTAGGTATCATAAAAAGTGTATCACATGTGCTTTCTATATTTTATTAGGATTCTTTCATTTTATTTCGTATTTTTCATTATTTGTATTGTTCGCTAATGGAAAATATTGGTAGGCGTAGGATGAAGTAGATTTTTACAACTTGTTTTTATAAATAAAAAAGTGTCTCTGCGTTGTTTTCACTGCCCTCCAGCAACCAAACAGAGACATGACTGACGTACGTATAGAGGGTCGTACAAAGTGTTGTTTTCTCCAGTTTATACATTCAGTTCTTTGATGATATTTTAAATTCAATCAAATGGAAAGGTAAAATATATATACAGGGTTAGTTAAAAGTCCCGCACCACCTAAATAACTTTTGAAGCATGTGGTTCAGTGACATGAAACCATATACTAAGGACTCAATAATTGTATTACCGAGTTTTTTCTACTTCCGGTTTAACCGGAAGTAACTCCAACTCTCTTATTTTAAATGGAAGACCCAATATATATTTTTTATTTTTGAATAAAGCTCATTTATACTTCTGTACAAATTCAGTGTTGCTAAATAAAAATTGAAGTGGTGCAAGATATTCCTAAAGCCTGGTTAAATTATTCCTTAAATGGTTTCTATGATCGAGTGACACATTGTAAAGCAGCTGAGAGCTACCAATTTGAACACATAATTTAGAAGGCGAGCTAGCTTTGTTTTTGTTTTTGTTAAAGAAGGAGTATTTTATTATTTTAATATTCGATACACTTTTCTGTTTCATTGACTTAGCAACGCTGAATTTGTACAGAAGTATCGAGTGTGGGTACTTTTTGAAAAGCTCTTAATGAGTACTATTCAAAAATTATATATATATATATATATATATATATATATATATATATATATATTGGGTGTTCCATTTAAAATAACAGAGTTGGTGTTACTTCCGGTTAAACCGGAAGTAGAAAAAACTCGGTAATGGCATTATTGAGTTCTTAGTATATGGTTATCCTCACATACCAAGTTTCATGTCACTGAACCGTATGCTTCAAAAGTCATTTAGGTGGTTCGTTTATTATTTTAATATTCGATACACTTTTCTGTTTTCTTGACTTAGCAACACTGAATTTGTACAGAAGTATCAAGTGTGGGTACTTTTTTAAAAGCTCTTAATGAGTACTATTCAAAAATAAAATAATATATTGGGTGTTCCATTTAAAATAAGAGAGTTGGAGTTACTTCCGGTTAAACCGGAAGTAGGAAGAACTCGGTAATACCATTATTGAGTTCTTAGTATATGGTTATCCTCACATACCAAGTTTGATATCACTGAACCGTATGGTTCAAAAGTTATTTGGGTGGTGCATTCATTATTTAATATTCGATACACTTTTCTGTTTTCTTGACTTAGCAACACTGAATTTGTACAGAAGTATCAAGTGTGGGTAATTTTTGAAAAGCTCTTAATGAGTACTATTCAAAAATAAAATAATATATTGGGTGTTCCATTTAAAATAAGAGAGTTGGAGTTACTTCCGGTTAAACCGGAAGTAGGAAGAACTCGGTAATACCATTATTGAGTTCTTAGTATATGGTTATCCTCACATACCAAGTTTGATATCACTGAACCGTATGGTTCAAAAGTTATTTGGGTGGTGCATTCATTATTTAATATTCGATACACTTTTCTGTTTTCTTGACTTAGCAACACTGAATTTGTACTGAAGTATCAAGTGTGGGTAATTTTTGAAAAGCTCTTAATGAGTACTATTCAAAAATAAAATAATATATTGGGTGTTCCATTTAAAATAAGAGAGTTGGAGTTACTTCCGTTTAAATCGGAAGTAGAAAGAACTCGGTAATACCATTATTGAGTTCTTAGTATATGGTTATCCACACATACCAAGTTTCATGTCACTGAACCGTATGCTTCAAAAGTTATTTAGGTGATGCGGGACTTTTAACTGACCCTGTATATTGTTTTAATTTGGAAAGTTTTCTGTACTTAGTCTGCATTTCGTAATATTACCTTAGTAGGCTGTAATGTTTCCACTAAATACTCAGGAGACAAATTTCTCGTCTTTCATTTTGGGGTGAATGCATAATTAATAAAATTATTGCGTTCGAGGCTTTGGGTTGTCGCAACGTTTCAAAGGAACACGTCTCACACTGATCCTTTTTCGCTAGTTGGCCGCGCAAAATACAAAAATTGAGTGTAACATATTTTTTTAAGGTTTATTGGAGTTTTTAATTATGCCTACTATAATATCCAAGGATACTAGATTTGTTATAGTTATGCTTATTTATGCAGCTCTTGTGTTGCAAAAAAAGTCAGGAGCATGACGTTTCTTATCGCATCCCCTGCCTGAAGCCAAGCTCTTAATTTATGTTCGATAACTGACGTGTTTTTTCCGACGATTTTCATGTGTTACTGGTGATTTGGGAGACCAAGTTATGTGCTATGTTTGTGGTATTTTAAAAATCCCACACAACTTACTACTATAGAGTGAATTTTTTTTTTATGTATAACGCCTATCTCCGGCTACAGTATTAGAAAATATGAAAGGATTTTCTGGAACGTTCTGTTACGCTGTCTTCATTTTTATTTGGGTTGAAAATGCATTATGTCATAAATGCGATAAATTGAAAAGTGTAAATAAATTTATATCTATACAGAAGGGAGAATCCTTATTTTATGAATAATCTATTCGGAAGAGTTTATTATAACTCGTGGGGGAGTTGCAAAATATCGTAGGGTTGCGAGGGACATCTGTACTCGAAATAAAGTAACAAAATACAATTTATATATATTTTTAATACCCTGTGCCTTAGATTTATGTTCTGGTTGACACATATACAGGGTGATCCGTTTGGGTATGGATAAAATAAAAACACTGTAAAACATTTACTACTGAATTTTATTTGTTTAAACTTCGTGCATACAACACTGAAAGATGGGAGATTCCTCAGAACGCAACATGATCCCCATTGCGCACCCTGCATAACTCATAACGATGATACAATTCAGCCCATGTTCGTTCTAACATAAGAGGGGTGATTTGTTGAAAAGCTTGAGTAATTTTTACTCTCAGATCATCAATGTTCCTGGGTTTCTGTGAATAGACAATGTCTTTAACAAAACCCCACACGAAGAAATCAGGAGGGGTTAGATCTGGGGAGTTTGGGGACCAAGCCAAGAGATAGCTGCTTCTCGTACTGGGTTTCGCCTTCGACCTCCAGCATGTTTTTTTTAAACACAGAACCTATTTCTACAAATGTTCGATACCATAACATTATGGAATCGTATTTAGGTACATTACGCACACCATACTCACGTCGAAATTTCCTTTGAACTCTTTTGACACTCTCAAATTTAGCATACAAAAGAACACATTGTACCCGCTGTTGATTTGTAGTAGCCATTTTAGTCATCTATGATTTTCATTTGTCCTTTCAGATTATGCATTGTTGATTGTCATGTATGGAAACTACTATCTTTTAATCATAATATAACCAGTTAGAAATTTTTCCTACTATCATAATAGCTTTATAATAATAAATTAAAATTATCCATACGCAAACGGATCAGACTATATTATCAGGCAGTACTTCTCACTTGAAACTATGTGTGATAGGAAAAACAATTGTTTGCATACATCTTAAGTATGATTAGTGTTATTTATAGATCCAGTGTTTGGTCACATTGAACTACAAGTTTGGTGAACACATACCTACGCTTTCCGTAGTTCAGTGCAACGAACAATGTGGCAATATACAGCCAGCTCACGAAAGAAATTACGTAGTGTATTTATCTGCAAAACACTGTTGTAGGAAATGATTATACAGAGTGATTTATGTATATATTTTATTTCTTTCTTTCTTTCTTTCTTTCTTTCTTTCTTTCTTTCTTTCTTTCTTTCTTTCTTTTCTTTCTTTCCTTCTTTCTTTCTTTCTTTTCTTTCTTTCTTTCTTTCTTTTCTTTCTTTCTTCCTTTCTTTCTTTTCTTTCTTTCTTTCTTTCTTTTTTTCTTTCTTTCTTTCTTTTCTTTCTTTCTTTCTTTCTTTTCTTTCTTTCTTTCTTTCTTTCTTTCTTTTCTTTCTTTCTTTCTTTCTTTCTTTCTTTCTTTCCTTCCTTTCTTTCTTTCTTTCTTTCTTTCTTTTCTTTCTTTCTTTCTTTGTTTTCTTTCTTTCTTACTTTCTTTTCTTTCTTTCTTTCTTTCCTTTCTTTTCTTTCTTTCTTTCTTTCCTTTCTTTCTTTTCTTTCTTTCTTTCTTTTCTTTCTTTCCTTTCTTTCTTTCTTTTCTTTCTTTCTTTCTTTCCTTTCTTTCTTTCTTTTCTTTTCTTTTCTTTTCTTTTCTTTTCTTTCCTTTTCTTTCTTTCTTTCTTTCTTTCTTTCTTTCTTTTCTTTCTTTCTTTCTTTCTTTCTTTCTTACTTTCTTTTCTTTCTTTCTTTCTTTCCTTTCTTTCTTTTCTTTCTTTCTTTCTTTTCTTTCTTTCCTTTCTTTCTTTCTTTTCTTTCTTTCTTTCTTTCCTTTCTTTCTTTCTTTCTTTCTTTTCTTTTCTTTTCTTTTCTTTTCTTTCTTTCTTTCTTTCTTTGTTTTCTTTCTTTCTTACTTTCTTTTCTTTCTTTCTTTCTTTCCTTTCTTTCTTTTCTTTCTTTCTTTCCTTTCTTTCTTTCTTTTCTTTCTTTCTTTCCTTTCTTTCTTTCTTTTCTTTTCTTTTCTTTTCTTTTCTTTTCTTTTCTTTCTTTCTTTCTTTCTTTCTTTCTTTCTTTCTTTCTTTCTTTCAAAACGAATGATGCAAGCCACAATTTGTTAGGTTGGGATTACGATGAACGTTAATAATAATAATGACTAGGGCTAGGATTTTGATGAAATTGCATCTTTTTTCTAGTAAGCCAGAAACATAGCCGCTTTAGTATTTATATGTTATGTGATAAACTGAGTGTTTTAAAACGTATTTGTTAGGGATTTTTTTTTTTTTGCATTTTTTGCCTGTTTCGGCTCATAAGAGCATCTTTTATTTTATTCGGTCATTTTTTTAGGCATTTCATTTTAATTTTGGCCATAAATATCCATTATTAATGTAAAATAATGTTTATATCCTTTCATATTTTCTCTATATATTTTGTCCGTGAATTTTGTATAATGTTTTAATCGTTTTTCTACATAAATATTGCCATTTTAACGTAGTACACCCCACGTAATGGATCAGTCCAACTACCCCTTCAATATAGACTCCTCTATACCTGCTAGTTCCGGATAAGAGTGGCCTTGTGGTGGACTACATGGAACTATATCAGGTAAAATAATTAATTAAAGTGTACTACTTAGAAACGATTATTTAAAATTAAATAAACTTAAATGTTGGTACTATAATTTAATTTAATTACTAGCTAGTCTAAATATTAAGTACTGTAGTACAAAACTTCTTTTCCTACTAAGTCAATTATGTAAGATCAATTTTTAGGGCATTTTAAGGACATTCTTGAAAGATTTTTAGGTCATAAATGCATTGTTTTTAGGATACTTTTTTCATAATTTATAGGTAATCAAAATTCTAGCCCTAATAATAATAAAAAATAATAATAATGATAATTTATTTATTCTGGCGAAGTTAAGATCATCAGGCTTTCTTTTCCACTTAGCCAGAAACGAAAGAAGGTAATACAATTTTACTAATATTTAAAGAACACGTTGGCAACTGTTTTCGATATTTTTAGTCACTGAAAATGCAGTACACATTAAATCAACGGCTCTTCCTTGTGAAGCAATACTGGATTACGAATTCAATTACAGCTACTCAAAGGGCATACCAGAGAGAATTTGGTGTTCGTAATCCCCTCCAAAAAACACAATACTGGGACTGGTAAACAAATTGGAAACAACTGGATCTCTAAAAGAAAAAAAAATTGATGACAATATTTATTTATTTACTAGAGCTTCCTCAAATTAGAGGCTGCCATTAGACAAAGCATACAAAACAATACAAGAACAAATAGATGATGAAAGATAACAGAATAAGGAAAAAAAGTAAACAAGTACACAAACAAACAAACAAACAAACAAACAATAGCAGTTTACAAAATAGAAAAAAGTTAGAAGTAAAGAAGCATAAAGAAGAATAAAGAATAAACATTTGCGCATCTCGTGACAGGTGAATCAAAACTCCTGCTTAATTTGACGTTAAAAACTGGTCATTAAGTGAATTTCCAGCCGAATAAATAAAGAATTTTCAACATTTGCTATAGAGCGTAGTAATCTCCCAAAGATACTCTACATTTGAGGTATAACAAATTCTGGCTGGAATCATTCGTTTTGAAATAAATAAATAAATAATAAATAAATAAATAAATAAGTAAATAAATAAATAAGTAAATAAATAAATAAGTAAATAATTAAATAAATAAATAAGTACGTAAGTAAGTAAGCGAATAAGTAAATAAGTAAATAAATAAATAAGTAAATAAATAAGTGAATAAATAAGTAAGTAAATAAATAAGTAAGTGAATAAATAAGTAAATAAATAAATAACTAAATAAATAAGTAAATAAATAAATAAGTAAATAAATAAGCAAATAAATAAATAACTAAATAAGTAAGTAAATAAGTCAATAAATAAATAAATAAATAAGTGAATAAATAAGAAGTGAATAAATAAATAAATAAATAACTAAATAAGTAAGTAAATAAATAAATAAGTGAATAAATAAGTAAGTAAATAAATAAACAAGTAAATAAGTAAGTAAATAAATAAATAAGTAAAAAAATAAATAAGTACGTAAGTAAGTAAGTGAATAAGTAAATAAGTAAATAAATAAATAAGTGAATAAATAAGTAAGTGAATAAATAAGTAAGTAAATAAATAAGTAAGTAAATCAATAAATAACTAAATAAATAAGTAAATAAATAAATAAATAAATAAGTAAATAAATAAATAAGTAAATAAATAAATAAACAAATAAATAAATAAGTAAATAAATAAATAAAGAGAAAGAAAGAAAGAGAGAAAGAAAGAAAGAGAGAAAGAAAGAAAGAAAGAAAGAAAGAAAGAAATGTGTGAGTTCTATATAAATCACTCTGTATTATATATAATAAAAACATAGTACTCGGTTCAAAATGTTTCCGGAATAATCTTTTTTTTTCGCCGAAATGTATAATATTATGTCGTGTGTTTGTGTTTATGGTATTGGCATCATTCATGACGTCACTTCCATAGAAGCGTGGCTAACGAGAAAGACAGGCTACCTTACCCCATTATCTCTGTCTTAGTTGCCTCATAAGTGATATCTTATTGGTGTCACTTATGAGCAGGGAAAGGATTTATATGTAAATACATATTTACTTATAAAGCTAATATAATTTATATTTTGCATTATCTTTATGTTTCACAATGTGTAGGGTTGAAAAATCCTACTTTTATTTTCCATATTTTTCCATATTTTAGAGTTTAGTACATATTTTCGTTAATTTCCATATATTTTCCATATTTCATATAAAACAGTCCATATTATATTAGGTTTAACAATAAAACAAAACAAAATTCCATTAACTTTTAAAAATACATTTCAACAATAGAGATTTAAACACATGTTCAGTAATCCCTTTAACATCAGAGTTATTTGAAAATTAGCAGTCCTATCAACAATGGGAAAGTAAGTTACAAAACTGTATTAATTTAATTTAAAATTTTTAACAGACTTCAGTTGTGCAGCTCAACAGTTAAATGCCAGTCAGAGTACACATAGGTTCAGTTTTGTAAATCATACTATAAAGACGGTAAATATGCCAAAAGTACGTCATTCAGTCAATTTAAAATCAAAACTAACAAGTTACATTTCAGAATTTAAAGAAGATGGTTTATCAACTGACAATAAAATATTATTTTGTAATTTGTGTCAGTGTGCAGTATCATCTACACAAAAGTTCCTGGTGCAACAACACATTACAACTAGTAAACATCAGGCCAACAAACAACTAAATTCCAAGCAGAGACAATTGTTTTTAACACAACCAACAACATCGAATGTAAGATCTGAGTTTAACATCGACCTGTGCCGTTCTCTCATCTCTGCTGATATTCCTCTCTACAAACTAAAGAATAAGGTCTTCAGGGAATTCCTTGAAAAATATACTCAACATACAATCCCGGATGAGTCAACACTTAGGAAGACGTATGCTCCATCCATCTACGATGAGACAATACAGAAGATAAGAGATGAAATTAAAGATAGTTCAATTTGGGTTTCCATTGATGAGACTCCCGACAAAGAAGGTAGACTTGTTGGTAATGTAGTTATCGGTTTGTTAAGTGAACAATATTCTGAACGAATTCTTTTACATTGTGATGTTCTAGAAAAGTGCAATAACAAAACTATAGTTAAACTGTTCAACGAAGCTATGGGTATCCTGTGGCCAAAGGGTATTATGTACGATAATGTGTTATTCTTTATTAGCGATGCTGCCCCTTATATGGTCAAAGCTGGACAAGCATTATCTGTTGTATATCCTAAATTGACTCATTTTACTTGTGTGGCGCATGCATTTCATCGTGTGGCAGAAGTGGTCAGAGACAATTTCCCTAAAGTAGATTTGTTGATTTCATCAGTGAAAAAAGTATTTCTCAAAGCTCCCAGTAGAGTTAACGTGTTGAAAGAAATGTACCCTGAAATTCCATTGCCACCAAAGCCAATTTTAACTAGATGGGGTACATGGCTAGAAGCAGTTGAATATTATGCCGAACATATAGACTCTATTAACAATGTTCTCCTTGCATTGGACTCTGAAGATGCAGTCTCAATTGATACTGCGAAAACAGTTACCTGTGACATAAGTGTGAAGAATGACTTAGCTCACATTCAGCATACATTTTCATGCATCATAAAAACGCTCAAAAGTCTCCAAAATAGGCACCTTTCACTATCTGAAAGTTTTGAAATTATAAATAGTACTGTGGAACAACTGAATCGTGGTAGAGGTAAAGTTGCAGATGCAGTAAGAGCTAAGGTGGACACTGTACTTTCAAAAAACCCTGGATATGAAGAACTACAAAAGGTTGTTGCTGTGATGAGTGGTGAATCAACAGTGAAGATTAACTTGGACTTATCCCCAGCAGACATTGTGAAATTGAATTATGTACCAGTTACTTCTTGTGACGTCGAACGCTCTTTTAGTCAGTATAAATCTATCCTCAGAGACAATAGAAGAAGATTCACTTTTCAGCACTTGAAAGAAATGTTTGTAACCTATTGTTATGGTAACAGACAATAAAAATTGTGTTTTGTTGAAACTACATTGGAAGATAAGGTACGTCCATTATATTTTTTGTTTAGTTTGATTAAAATGTACCAATATTTAACGTACATAGTCATTTTTTTATAATTTTAAGTCCATATTTAATTCCATATTTTGGTAAAAATCCATATTTAATTCCATATTTTGGTAAAAATAACTACATATATATTTACATATTTCATATATTTTTAGTCCATATAAATCCGTTCCCTGCTTATGAGGTTCCAGCCTGTCTTCGGAGAGCTGATTGAACATGCATGCGTTTACACAATGCCCTAGTGTAGTATTTTATTTTATGTTAATGTATGTTTCACTATGCTTAATTTGTACAGAAGTTATAAGCGATTGTAGTCTGAGAGTTTTTGGGAGGGGGGCATCGTTACTGGGCAGTTGGTGATCTACCGTGATGATTGAAAATACGTGAACGTCTAATGTTGGTTGAAGAACGAGGATGAAGCGGCTAAAGAACCAGTCTTCTATGAACTCCGTTTGCAATGTTCCTCATGTGTGTGAAAGCTGCTAATAATAAAAGTGATTTTCATTTTATGCATTGCAGTCTTATTTTCTCTTTTGTAAAGTCTGAATTTCAGAACAAAAAACGGTACTGATTGGATGTAGCTCTGTGTAGCTTGCAGCGTATTTATTGATTTAGTTTTTTTTTTCGACATGTCAGCAATTTATTTTATGCGGTACATTCAAAATAGTGTGTACGCCTTCTTCATGAGAAATATTAGAGAATTTTCCTGGAATCGAATTTCAGTCCCTCGTCAAAATAATAAAAAAAAAAACTGAAAGCCTTTTCAACAAAAAAATAACTAATAAAAGCTTACCGAAGGAAATTGCTTCATAAACTCATAGCATAGGTGTAGCTTAGATACAATAACGTCAAACGAAACAAAAGACTACGTACACATTGAAACTGAAATAACATGTTCCCATGTCAACCAGGAAGACATTCATCTGTCTGTGTAGAAATTTGTATACATAATGTTCACAAGTCAGTCTAAAATTTTGACGTGATTAAATGATTAAAACATAGTTGTAAAGGAAGGGAAGCGATATATCAAGTAAAATAATTATGTTTAGCCAAAAAAGTTTACAAAGTTAATCAATTTAAGTTCATTGAGTGTAAATTGTCTTGCTTTGGTGAACTTCATAATCCTACAAGAATAATAGGTGTACTGAACTACATAATAAAACCGCCTCTTGTACAGAAATACGTTCATTGTCTCGGCCTGCCTTTACGATGGCTGAACTCGGGCATATTTTAGCCCTTTGTGAACCCTATATAAGCGATCGTTGTCCAAGTTCGACAGGAGGCCTGGCTGAATCCGACCCTAACAGGTGGAACATTCTGTATTAGTGTCTGATAGACCAGGTCCCGTCGACATACGAGTATCCTGACAAGCTCTAAGCCTCTAAGGGCTCGGAGTTCCAAACCCTTCCTATTTCAGCATCGTAGTGCCCTTAAGACTTCACCAAAGTTTACTTTTACTATTGCAGGTGATAGATGAACCCTCTCTTTTACCCTGAACTTTCCTAATGGCATATTCTAGAGCAAAGTTAAAAAGTAAAGGTGATAGTGGATCTCCTTGCTTTAGCCTACAATGAATTGGAAAAGTATCAAACAGAAACTGGTCTATACGGACTCTGCTGTAAGTTTCACTTAGACACATTTTAATTAATCGAACTATTTTCTTGGGAATACCAAATTCAATAAGAAACAAGCGGTAGCATGTTTCATAAATTCTAACTTTCAGCTTTAAATATCTATACCACACCGCCATTAAATATATGAAAAAGATCAATACCACTTGATTAATAACTATAAAAATATTTCACTTTAATAACAATATTGTTACCTTACGTAAGTTTTGTATAAACTTCTACATAGTCTTCACTCAGTAAATATTATAGAAATGAAGATCTAACTTCAGATATTCTCTACGCCTACTTATATAACCCCAAAAGGGTTCACTTTCATATCATCATTAAAAGCATTAATCTGTATAATTGGTGACAAATACATCATGGCATTCACTGTAATAATATTTCATTTTTAATGGTAATAATGTCATCAAACATTCTTAAGTTTTGAAGTTTTTAATATACAACCTACACACAGATGTACTCAGAAAATTACACACTAGAGAATCTTCTTTTTAGTAAATCTTGAAGTTTTTAATAACCAATATTACAAAAAAGTTCAGAGAAAGTTACACAAATGAAGATCGACATATTGGCATTATGTCAGCCAACTGAACTCTAAATATGTCAGCAATCCTGCAGGTCATAGCCTTCGTGTGATATTGTTTATTGTGATATGTTTGTGTTTTGTTTTATTTTATTCTGAAAGGGCCATTACCTATTTCTCAAAACTGACTACAGATGGATTTTGGAAAATAGGAAAATGATATAGGAAAATTGACATTTCATTAAAAATCACTATTTTTCTGAAAATCTTTGGGTTCCAAGCTTCAAAATGAGGAGTCATTTATTAAAATCCGTTCAGCCGTTTTCCCGTAATTTCCATTACCAGTTCAAAATATATATATATATATATATATATATATATAATACAAAACGTCTCTCTTAACTGAGACATATACCTTTTTTAACCTATGAATGACTGATGTACCGGTACTGTTCCCTTATAATCCCATTTTTTTCTCCAATATCTGTCGAATACAAAAACTCTGATCAATAGTCGATCTATTACGCCTAAAACCGCACTGATGATCCCCAATAATTTCATCTACGTACGGAGTTACCAAATATTATGAAATATAAAAATTTTTGCGTTAATTGCATTCTAGATGTCCTTTTTCCCCACACCGCTAGCAAGAATATAAAATTTCATACTTCAGCTGACACTGATGATGAATAAGGAGAAGAAAGGACGCATAAGTATTAAAAAGAATCTTATGAATTCAATTCATATTAAAAATTGCAAATCCCTTCACTTTGCTCTGAAATAATTACTTACTTACTTACCGGCTGTTAAGGAACCCGAAGGTTCATTGCCGCCCTCACATAAGCCCGCCATTGGTCCCTATCCTGAGATAGATTAATCCATTCTCTATCATTATATCTCACCTCCCACAAATCCATTTTAATATTATCTTCCCATCTACGTCTCGGCCTCCCTAAAGGTCTTTTTCCCTCCGGCCTCCCAACTAACAATCTATATGCATTTCTGGATTCGCCCATACGTGCTACATGCCCTGCCCATCTCAAAGTCCGGATTTAATGTTCCTAATTATGTCAGGTGAAGAATACAATGCGTGCAGCTCTGTGTTGTGCAACTTTCTCCATTCTCCTGTAACTTCATCCCTCTTAGCCCCAAATATTTTCCTAAGTCCCTTTTTCTCAAACACCCTTAATCTCTGTTCCTCTCTCAAAGTGAGAGTCCAAGTTTCACAACCATACAAAACAACCGGTAATATAACTGTTTTATAAATTCTGACTTTCAGATTTTATGACAGCAGACTGGATGATAAAAGCTTCGCAACCGAATAATAACAGGCATTTTCCATATTTATTCTGTGTTTAATTTCTGAAATACACGAGTATAAAATATTCACAGTCTGGGCATGAAGACGAGGCATCTCAAGCATTATTTTCTTCGGTACGGTTTTTGTAGTCGTTGGCGTTGAAGGCTAACCACAGCCCGGCCTCAGCTGCGGTGTGCACCTCATACAGAGTTGTGCGACCTGTATTATTGACTCTGGGAAACAATGCCAGGCTATTAACTGCTTCCGGATGGATGAACGTTTTTCAGTTATAAATTAGAGATGAGGTAATTTCACCGCTCCACGTGTTCATCTGACCGCTGTGCTTAGCACAGGGCTGGACGGGGCTGCTACAGGAAGATAGCATTCATAACGGAGCGTCAGTAGCTGAGAAGGATGTTACAGCTAAAGAATGTGTAAATATCTGACAGAGAAACAACTGAAAATGAATGCGATTTTGAGTAGGTAGTTCTTCTGAATATAGATTAAGCTTTATTGTATTTTTTTTATAGTATGACACTTTATATAGCATTTTGAAACAAAATTCGTTATTGTTTTGTTCTTAAAAAAAAAAAGACTCGGCGTCACCTAGGCAACATAAATTTTTATTACTCATCGTAGGTGTTTCATAAGAACTCAATTCTTTTGACATTGTTAACAAATTTTATTGACGTTGAACTTTATTTTGTTTAGAGAGAGAGAGAGAGAGAGAGAGAGAGAGAAATAACTCGTCCGGCCTTAATTAAGGTGACCACGAGGATCCGGAAATTAATAGCAAATAAATATAATCAATTAAATATGAATATTGTTATAAAAATAAAATGTAATAATTAAGCACCATTGATTATCAATTATAAAATAAAATCTTAAAAGATGACTGTAAAATTATACTTATAAACAAAGACTTTATGTAAAATTAGCATATCCTTAATTAAGGCCTTCTGAGTGGTATAAATGAAATTGTATAATCTGCAGGGAATCTTTAAGAATTTGCGAGATGATTTTTTGAATTTCAAAAAATGATATTGATAATTGTTTTAATTAGGTAAAATGTGTAAAATTCTTAGGTAAAATGTGTCTTTTAACAGCTGGTAATAGTGTTCTAAATTTAATATTACAAGTAACTATTTAAAACGTAATTCACTTTCAACTTTTTCTAACGACTGACACACGATGCATGGCCTTCTTTTAAAATGAATTGTATTGTTTAGAAACAATATAGAATAACCAAGCGAGTTGGGTCATACGGTAACGTTTGAGAAAGGCATTCGGGAGGTTCAGTGTTCAAACCCCGTGGCCGGCCAATCTGACTGGAGTTTTTCATGGTTTCATTCAGTCACAAAGGTAAATGTTGGATTGGAAATTTAGGGGAGAGTAGGGTAGTATCGGACATCGGGTAATATCGGACAGTGCGTTTCTTTCTTCTACCACCATATGGTAGTACCTGAATGACATGGTTACGTTTCTCTATGCGACATCACAGGAACGTAACCATGTCAATGAGGTACTACCATCGTGTGGTAGATGAAAGAAACTCACTGTCCGATATGTTTTAATGTTATGTTTTATTTAACGACGCTCGCAACTGCAGAGGTTATATCAGCGTCACCGGATATGCCGGAATTTTGTCCCGCAGGAGTTCTTTTACATGCCAGTAAATCTACTAAGCACACTTAAATGCCGTCGATCTGGCCCGGGACCTTGGGCATAGAAAGCCAGCGCTATACCAACTCGCCAACCAGGTCGACTACTGTCCGATATTACCCGATGTCCGATACTACCCGACTCTCCCCTACATGCCGTGATTCATCACCGCCTTAATCACCAATATCATAATATTAATGCTACACACGACAATATAAACAGGAACTCAACAATAGTAAAATCGGCCTACTGATATACCCAAAGATCCTATACAAGCGATGTGACTTACTTACTTACAAATGGCTTTTAAGGAACCCGAAGGTTCATTGCCGCCCTCACATAAGCCCGCCATCGGTCCCTATCCTATACAAGATTAATCCAGTCTCTATCATCATATCCCACCTCCTTCAAATTTATTTTAATATTATCCTCCCATCTACGTCTCGGCCTCCCCAAAGGTCTTTTTCCCTCCGGTCTCCCAACTAACACTCTATATGCATTTTTGGATTCGCCCATACGTGCTACATGCCCTGCTCATCTCAAACGTCTGGATTTAATGTTCCTAATTATGTCAGGTGAAGAATACAATGCGTGCAGTTCTGCGTTGTGTAACTTTCTCCGTTCTCCTGTAACTTCATCCCACTTAGCCCCAAATATTTTCCTAAGCACCTTATTCTCAAACACCCTTAACCTATGTTCCTCTCTCAGAGTGAGAGTCCAAGTTTCACAACCATACAGAACAACCGGTAATATAACTGTTTTATAAATTCTAACTTTCAGATTTTTTGACAGCCGACTGGATGATAAGAGCTTCTCAACCGAATAATAACAGGCATTTCCCATACAGATGTTAAAAGCGTGTATAAGCTTAAAACAAACATGGAATAACTTGAATGTTATGCATCTTATTGAGACAGAGAGAACATTTAAGCAATGTTTATGTTAATGGAGCAATTGATGCATAGCATACATTTAATGTATGGCCTACAATGAGCAGTGTTATTGTTTTGTTTAAGAAAAAAAATTAATAGGCCTGTATGTATATAAGTTACGAAATTGCTCCAAATGTAATGCAATTTATTTGTAAATATTGAACGGATGTCTAAAATTATTGTACGGTACATGTTAAAAATTGTTTTATTTTGCTCGCGGGATTGCTACAATAGGCCTGCGACTCTTTCGCATACATTCCTACTCGAAATATAAAATGCCATTTTTTTTAAATTTATATGGTAAATAAATATTTTGAACTATACTTTTCACAAGACATGCATCAATGAAATTGTTTGCAATTGAACCGATGAACATACCTCTTCTGAATTGGCACACAATTATATCTGAGGTTATCAGATGAACATTTATTTTAATTTGTATCTTATCTTTTAATTTGGTCTATTAACATTCAAACAATTTAACAATAAAAAAACAGCATAAACTTTTCACGCAATTGTACGGATTAGATGGATCCCCTGTTACTTGTTTCCAAGGTTTTTTTTTCAGCTGTAAAGCAAATTTGAGGTAATTTCATAGCAGTTACTCTGCCTAAAATAGACAAATGCTATCTGGCTAACACTAATTCCATAGACGGTAAATAATAGGCTATAGTAGTTGATAGAGTTGCATTAGAAATGTCTAGAAAAGGTTTATTTGTTTTGTTGGATAAATGTAAAATAACGAAATTGTACAAGGATACATTAAAAAATAGAGGTTAGACTCTGCTATTTTGTTGACTGAGTTTAGAATTATCTTTTAGTAATATTAGGCTACATATATCTTGTAGCTTAAAGTTCAGTATCTAGAGAAACAAAATCTATACCTACTTATTAATGGTACACCATATGTCAATATATACAACTATGAACCCTTCCGTGTGTTTGAAATTTATTTACTCGTTATTTACTAATTTATTCTAACATGTCAAAAAGTTAGACCAAAGCAGTTTTATCCGCGGACAGAACTGTATTATGTTCTCTACGAATGCGCGTGATGTATATTTATAAGCTATTGTTTCACTTGTTTCTGGGTCATCTATGCGGCCTGTATCGTATTTCATTTGTTACTAATATTCCATAATTTTTTGTGACCTCTTTGTTCCGAGTATGTAGAAGGTTGCACTGGTATCTGGTTTAAGGAAATATTATGACAGAATTTTCTGAACTATAATAGAACTAATAATTCTGAAACATGAAAAATTAGTTAAAAATGGAACCGTGTAAGCCCTAAGTTGAACACTTTTCAAATAGATTAGTAATCAAAAGTCTCACAAATTATGAATTCCCTTGACGATTCTAAAGGTTGATAAGGGAACTGTCTAGTTCTCCAGTACAATACATTGAAATGTGCAATGGACCCGAATATATGTGGGTTTAATTTCTTACCTGACACTTTTAATAAAAACTTTTACATCTATTAATATTTTCCTTAATTTACAGAGATATTTGCACTAAAATGTTTCTTTCGCTTCAAGTCTAAATGTTTTAAATTTAAACACAGATTCAGTTTGAATTCAGAAACAATTTATAGTCTCATTTTGTTGTGAAACGTCCATATTCAGCTACAAGAGAAAAAATTGTAACTTTTTAACATGGTTGGTTCATTCTGACATTATTCCGTTACTCATGTTGCCATGGAAACAGAAATTTAAGATGAATGTCTTGTCTCGTGGTTTACTTCTCAGTCCGTCTCGCTCCATTCATTATTAATTAATATAGACCTAGTAGAGTTTTGCACACATTTGTCATAGAAATACTGAGTAGATGAGTTATATAATCTATACATGATTAAAATAGCATAATGCAACGATTATGGCAATGATAGCTATCAATAAACGAGTACGAAACAAGTGACTACACGAGCTTTGGCTCTCGTCCTAAACTTCGTAAGAGTGTAGGCTTATTAATAGCCATCATATGAGAGTTGCGTACGCTGTTTTTTGTCCGATTAGTTAAGTAAGCAGTAGGTAAAAACTATAAATTTATTCAGAAACGTTGAATTCTGTGGTGTTCGGGTAAAAGGGTATAAGTCATTTTTTGTCCAGGTGGAATTTTGTTCCCTAGATGAAAACACAAGTTAAATTATACAAGTGGGTGTGCAAAAATCAAAGAATACTAGCAGTTGATGTGTTTTATTTGTGTAGAAAATTATTTGTAATAAGGTTCCAAGTTTAATTTTCATTTATCTCCGAACTCATTTTTATGACTTATCTCCCTTTACCCAAACACCACAGAATTTTAGTGATATTGACCATATGGTACTTTCAACACCGTCTGAAGTAGTTTTAAACAAAACACTGTAAGCGAAAATGCATGTCCAGTCGCCATGGCTACGAAAAATCTTTAATCGTATTGAAATGAAAGTCTGTATTCAATTACATATAGATAACACATAGCAAATAAATAATGGGTGTAGAAAAAATACACAACAGTGTTAAATATTGCATGCAATCTTTGAGACTTCCTCAAATACCTTGTCAATTTTTTTTATGGAATAGTAAATATACTAAAATTTAATTTCTAGCAATTGTCAACCTGCTAAGAAACAGAAGATGGGAAGTACATGAGGAGGTTCATTGTGTGTCTGAAGATGATTCTCATAGAAGAGTCGATATAATTGCCATCAATAGAAGAACCCAGAAAGCGATGGTATCAGACCCTACGATTTGCTTTGAACGAGACACGAATCAAGCACTGCAGATAAATGATGACAAGTGAGCTAAATATGTACCTTGTCTTCCATACCTCAGTGAAAAATATGGCATTTCGCTTTACAACTGGGATGTTGCAGGCTTACTATTTGGAGAGAGGGGTTGTTTACCAAAATTTACATGTAATATTCTTAAATCCTTCCAAATTCCCTTTTATGAGGATCAGAAGATTTTAATGGAAATTCTGAAGGCCTCTCTTCAAATTCTACACTGTCATCTATATGTTAACACGTAAATGTTTGTTTTAATGTACAAATCGAATCATTATTTTGCTCGTTTAATTTCCCTTTATCTTTTATGTTGTTAATTCCGGATCCCAGTGGTCAACCTCAATTGTCCCTTGTGGCTGTTGCTCATGCATCTCAAAACGGATTGTGGGATCAAGAATGACACCCTTATCCTTCTGCCGATCAATTATGATATCAGCACGTCTAGTAGAGCCATCAGAAGAGATGCAACCAACCTCCTCATAAACCTCATAGGAAGCATTCTGACGGATTGAAGCTGCGATGAGAGAACGAACCGTATTATGTCTGTTGATTCGGAGCAATTCTCCATGATGGCAGAAACCCAAGACGTGAGGAAGCGTTTCTTGCTCGTCGCATCTTCTGCAACGGGTTGAGTCAAGAGTTCTACCAGGCAGAATACGTACAGGTATTGTATTACAGTTCATCTTAATGGCTTGCGTCCACTGACTGCTCGAAAGTCCCTTTTTGGTTGAGATCCACGAATTACCTTTCTTCCAGTGAGAATAGAAAACAACTCCCAAACCTTTTACTTTTCAATTTGCTCCATTGATGAAAAGAATCTTCACGCAATGCTTTTCTTAGTTTTTGAGAAGAAATACGTTCAGAGCAATCGAAGGTAATTGGTAATTGTTTCATGCAATGTTCAATTTCGTTTGGAAGATTTCGAGTGGCTGCTACATGAGGGTTGTCAACGTGTAAAAGTCTTTGACAAATATTGAAGTGCTGAAGGTAAGCTTCCCACTGGGCTTTAAATACTCCTAAACCTCGCAATCTTCTTGGTGCATACAACATAGCATCCGGGGTGTCAGTAGGAATGTTAATTATTTCCTTAACAGCGCTGCGAATTATTTTGTCAATATCAGATAGAAATTTCACTTTAAGATCTTAAATTATAAATATAAATTATAAATATGGACATTGCGATAGTTTTTTTCTTTACAGTCCGCCACGGTTTAATAAACTAGTGTGAGAAATGAAGCTTTGCCAATTTAAGGGTTAACAACTGGTGTCTGCATAGTTGATTTCTTGGAGATATTAATTAGCAGAAGTAGATATAAATTGGAAACTTATGTTGTGTACTTAAAACTGATAACACTTTTATTTCCTTCAATTAGCACAAGGACCAAAATTTGCAATTCAGTAAAATAAAACGTCTAACTTGAATTATAATCTGAAATAGAATTTTGAAATAAATCTTAGTAGAGAACTATTTACGCTATTTATAATTTTATTTGATCTAAGTCTTATTTTAGGAATTTAAAGAATTGAAAGATGTTTCAATACTGATCGCTATGAAATTATTTTCAACTAGCCGTACCCGTGCGCTCCGCTACACCTGTTAGAAATAAATATAAAGTAATTACATAATTAAAATAGGACTTTGATCCGGGGAACAACTTTTACAACAGCGCAAGATAATCTGCTTGGCTCATTACCCAATTTTTTTTTGCATTGCATTTATTGCATATATATTTTATGTATTTTAACACGATTCAATTGAGCATAGTTACAATTTGAATAATAAAATAATGGATTGCTAAGCTAACGTACTATTACTGCATACTAAATCAATACACTCTCGTTGTTCGTTAATTCTCTGAGACTAAAATGAGTGTACACAAATATTATTTTAAGAAATACAGAAAACGAATGTACAAAATAGCCTATCAAATTTTCTGTGCATAAGAAGCTATTTTAATCTTACCTGTCCTCGATTTACTCAGACGTTACTGTAATAACATTATAGCATTATGTCCATCTAGAGAAACTACACTTTCCAATGGTGAAATAATAACTAATTATAGAAATCGGTTAATTTAGCTTCTGATATCACTTCATACAAACACAGAAACATTTTCTTTAGGCTATGTTTAATAGCTTTCGATTGTTGATGTCCAAGGCCCCTGTTTCGATTGTTGTTGTTCAAGACCCCTTATAGACGAAGTCATTTGTTCTTAATTCATTGCACCGTCTTAGATGGCGTTATTTTAATTTTAAAACTCATTTATCTCATTAAATATCAGTCCTATCAAAATTTTGTAAAGAATAAAACTTATCGGAAATCATTGTTAAAGAAACTTTTGTTATGTAACATTTTTCACAAAAATCAATAATAAGCGAGATATTTCGATTTATTTAATTCAGGCCCCCTTATAACCCCCCTTTTAAATAAGGTATTTTGAATGCCATATAGCCTAAAATCTAAGTTACAACGAACTTAATTTATATTCCAATTTTCATATAAATCGGTTCAGCCATTATCGCGTGAAAAGGTAACAAACATCGAGACAGACATACAAACAAAAATTTCAAAAAAGCGATTTTCGGTTTCAGGGTGGTTAATTATATATGTTAGGACCAATTATTTTTGGAAAATCGAAAATTACCAGAAAAATTTCGGCTACAGATTTATTATTATTATAGATTCTCATTAGATAGTGGGATATTTACAACTTATTCCATAAAGCTTGAAGGGTCTTGATGTACTCTTTTCGTTTTCTCAACTGACAGTACACAATTAGAGTGACATGGTTTCAGCGTAGCGCCAAACCTCTACCTCTGAAGCCTAAGACATCACTTTCACAACGAGAAGACGTCAATTCAGTAGGCGGGAATAGAACCCAATATCGCGGCTACGACAGAACTCCGTGCTGTAATCTTTGTATACGTTGCGGTCGAAATCGTTTGTCGATAAAATTTATTATATTTGTTATTGTAGCCTTAAGTTATCTATGACAGATATTTTACATCGTTTTTTATTCATCAGAAATCTCAGTTATATAAGTTTATAAAACATATTTCGTTCTTTTGTCTGTTAATAAACAATTTGTAATTGCTATTTTGTTCGTAAATTTGTAAGACACAAGCAATGAATATGTGGAGAAAATTTAATTGGCAGATTTAAAATATTAGGCCCTAAAGAAAAATAACAAGGAATCAGAACAGTGTCTAATTTTATTTAGCATCTGTTTTTCTAGGTATAGAATATAGAAGCTTGAAATTTCCATAAGAAACCTACGTATAAAAACAATGAAGAAATAACTTAACTAAATCTAGACATTAGCAGGCTTTGACAATTTGTGAAACAAGAGAACATCAGCCTTTGACTTACTTTGTAACCATAAATGATTTTCTCTTGTTTTACAAATTGTCAAAGCCTGCTGATTTATAAACATGGTCTACTAATTAAGCTATTTCTTCAACGTTTTTATACATAAGTTTCTTATGGCAATGTTAAAACCCTATGTCGTGTATTCAAAGAAAAACACGCGGTATATTTATATAGGAAATGCATTCTCGGACGATTTCTGATACTGAGTCATACTACCAAGATATATGAGGAGTCATAAAACTTAATTTTAAACAATCGTAGGTCATTGAAGAAGTAAAACTGTGATATTTTGTCCAATAATAAACGAGCAAATTTTTAATTATAAACGAAAGAAAGCCTTCAATATGTATGTATTTATTTACACTGCAAGTGGGCAAACACCATATATATAATTTAAGTTAGCAGAAATCGTTGACAATTTGAAGTAGCTAAAATTCGCTTCTTAAGAAAGCTTTGAGAGTTATACAATATTTTTCATAGAATACATATCAATACAAGACAAGGTGAAAGATAAAGACCTAGTAGAAGATGTGCAGATATTTTAAAGTGAATTATCTCGAACAACACATTGACGTAATAAAGATGTTCTTCGTTATAGAACCAACTAACGACAAGGCTATGGAAGATCCAAAAGGGGATGGAGGGAATAGAATCATTTCAGCTTGTATAGGATAGAAAAAATATTCCCAAACCATTTTCTGTTAAAGCTAATGATGTCTCTGTACATATCCTGGAGTTAAAATATATATTCAATATTTTCTTTCATTTATACACCATATTTGGTAAATAAAATATAGATTCATAAGAAATAGTTGAATACATTCAATATTTTTTGCGTAATGTAATGTTGATCATAATCATAAAACCTGTGAACTTATATTCAAATTATTGAAGGCACTTTATCGCTCCAGTTTCTTATAACAGAATAACATAATTAGTAATAAAATTCTGAATATGCGGGATATGTTAATATTTTTAGTTGCGTTAAGTCCAGTTGGAATTTCAACAATAGACTCACTTTTTTACTATACTACTAAGATTTATTTCAAATCATCCGTCCTCAAGTGAGGTTGACCACTGGGATCCGGAATTAACAAACGTAAAAGATATAGGGGAATGAAACGAGCAAAATAATGATTCGATTTGTGAATTAAAACAAAAATTTACGTGTTAACATATAGATGATCGTGTAGAATTTGAAGACTGGCCTTCAGAATTTCCATTACGAGCTTCTGAACCTCGTAAAAGGGAATTTGAAAGGATTTAAGGAAATTACATGTAAATTTTTATAAACAACCCCTCGCTCCAAATAGTAAGTCTGTAAGTAAGTATGATGGAAAACATTAAATTTGTTGTCCACTAAAGTCATATTAATAAAAATTGATGATCTGTAAATGAATATTCTCTAAAATTAAGGAAAGTTGTAATGCTGAACGAAATATGTAATATTTACTATTTTAAATCTGTGTTTAGAGATATTGAGTGTGATACTAATTAACAAATGTCCAGACGTGGACAAATTATTAGCAGAATTGAAGATTTTTATTATATATTTTTACAAAATATGATTCTTCAATTTAGACTACAGTTGACATTTTTGTGTATATCCAAATAATTAGGCAAATTGAAGATTTGTATTGTATATTTTTACAAAATTCGATTCTTCAACTTGGACTACAGTTGACATTTTGGATATTTCCAAATTATTAGAAAAACTGAAGATTTTTGTTTTATATTTTTACAAAATTTGGCTCTTCAATGCAGTTGACATTTTTGCTAATTTATAAATTATTAGCTAAATTGAAGAATTTTATTATATATTTTTACAAAACTTGACTCTTCAATTTTAACTACAGTTGACATTTTTACATAGTTCTGTCTACTGTAATGATGGAAATATGCAAAATTGTCAACTGTAGTTTAAATTGAAAAGTCAAATTTTGTAAACAGAATTATCATAAAAATCGTCAATTTTGTTAATAATTTGTCCACGTCTGTAAAATATTAATTTTATTTGTTAGAACACGTCAAAATAATTTACAATAAAATAATGATTTAGGTGTACTCACCGAGTGACGAACGGAGGACTGTCTGGATTTATTTTTCTTTCTACAACGCACAAGAAAGTCAGCGCCTTCTACCAATGCGAGAAAAATTTCTCAAAAGCGTAGCTACTCAATCCCGGAGAAAGGGGTAGTTCTCCCCAATACTGCAGAGCAATCTTACGCCCCAGTGCGTAGTAAAAAAACTCACGAATGCATTGACACTATTCCAGCGTACGAAAACAATATTAAAACCACAAACTTATCAATCCGAATACAAACAAAAATAATTTCTACTCCGTACTCAACGTATAAATAAAAATAAAACAAAAGACGTACGACGCATCGGCCGTTGTTATGGAGACGTGAGTGTAAGTGTGGAGCAAGGCTGTTGATATCGACACTGTCACCAAACGCTATGGACCAAACGCAGTCCGTCCTCTCGCGAGATCCACTGCTGGGGAGGGGGAGATACTACATCCCTAGAACCGTCGCGACGCTACCACGCAGGCCCGGCTGTCGACTCGGCTCGGCGCCGCCAACATCCCTTCTCTGTACCAAACATCTCCCTCCACTGCAGCTACGAGAATCTTTTGCAGTCTTCTTACACATATTGTATGCCTCATTGATTAACTTGATTTCTGCAATTCATTATTCTATAAGCAGCGGAAAAACTAGGAGTCATAAAGTTTTGCACCGGACGTCTGTATGGCTTTAATTAGCTTAAAGGATTCTCCCTATTCAGGCTTTGCATTCATAGTCGCTTAGTATTTTAGTAAGGGATACATGCACGGAACTTTAACTTGCAGGATGATCGTAATGAATTATACAGGGACATCATTTTATTTTTACTTCAATCTTGTACCTGAGTTTTTTAATGTACTTCACCCCCACCTCTTCCACTAATGGTCCACACCTGTGGAGTAACGGTCAGCGCGTCTGGCTGCGAAACCAGGTGACCCGGGTTCGAATCCCGGTCGGGGAATGTTACTTGGTTGAGGTTTTTTCCGGGGTTTTCCCTCAACCCAATACGAGCAAATGCTGGGTAACTTTCGGTGCTGCACCCCGGACTCATTTCACCGACATTATCACCTTCATAACATTCAGACGCTAAATAACCTAGATGTTGATACAGCGTCGTAAAATAACCCAATAATTAATTATCCTTCTACTAATGAAGTTCAACCGTCCTCCACACAGATCCAAGACCGCATATACAGTCATATTAGCCTTACGGTCATAGTAAACAGTACGTTCCAAAAATATGTTCGCGATTTCTAGTTACGAAAGATCTTTCAATATTGAATCATTTTCGCACAGGTACTGTCGTCCATTTGCCTACGTCGTATCCCGGTTTCCCCCACCAGATTTTATTCGCCAGCTAGTGGCTGGGCTGTCTTAGCTCTTTTCTGAGAACATTAATTTCAGTTATGAATTGGACTTCTACGTAATATTATACAACTGTTTAAAATAACTTAAATAAAAGGGCCTCGTTAAGTAATTAGCTGTCACGTGATTTCCTCCCTTTCTACGACCCTACGACATAACCACTTGGACGGACAGTAGATAGCATGTCTGAGTAATTTTATCTTTTCGGATCGGGCAGAAGTGAAGACTGAATTTGCAGTACGTAAGGTAGTAGAGTAGGTACAGAATTATTTCACTCCCACCCCTCTACTAGTAAACTTCCAACCGTTCTCCATACAGAATCGAGGCCGCGTATGCAGTACTGAGTTAGTGAGTATAGTACGTTCCAGAAATATGTTCGCGTTTTCCAGTGACGAAAGCGCTTTCAATATTGAATCATATTTTCGCACAGGTACTGTCGTCCGTTTGCCTACGTCGCATCCCGGTTTCCCCCACCTGCTTCTGTTCGCCCCTCTGTAAAGTCTAATAGCTGGGCTGTCTTAGCTCTTTTCCGAAAACATTATTTTCTGTTAGGAATTGGACGTAAATTTATAGTCCGTAAGGTACTCTTTTAAAGAGTAGGTATAGAATTATTTCAACATGAGTTTCTAGCACGAAGGACGAAACTGGTAATTGGAATTAGGAACAATAGTCTATAGTGCGATAATATGCACAAAAGAACTGAAGCCTGTATCGAAATGAACGGCCACCATTTTAAAAAATTTGTTTAAATATCCATATTATGATTATTTTTCAATTTAACTTCATTCTCTATATTGTACGCTAATGTGCTGTAGACAGTATAATATACACTGCATAATGAATACGTCGGAATGGATAACTCAATTCGTATGTAAAAACACTTAAGTGTTAATAGTACTGTATTTTGATTAAAGAAAAACCTAATGAAAATTATCAGACTCAAAATTGCGATATTTCCTAGTTTACATAAATGGATGAACTACTTTTCTTCCCTCCTATACCTAGTAAAGTGATTTGTATTTTACGCCAGTATCATCGAACTCCAGTCTTGGAAGGGGGAGCTAGCTGTGTTTCCGGTTGTAGACCTTTAATCCAAAGATATAGCCAGGTTAATATTAAAAATGTTAGTAAAAATAAAATGATGCCCCTGTATATACGTCGGAAATTTGGTTATGATAATCACTGAACAATAAATTTGTACTTTTTGTCGTGCTCCGAAATGAAAATAGTCACGTACCATTTTCCGGGGAAGATGGATTGAATTTTTTTTATGAAAAAACCTTTATTTTTTAATTTTTCACTTCTACTGATGAAATTACAACACACTAGAAATTCAAAATGCCTCATAATACTTGAAAAATGTGTACTGGATACAAAAATGATGTTACATAGTTTAAAACACAACAATAATAACATATTTCATGCCTATAATGAGAAAAATCTCTCCAGGTATTGTGGGTTCCTATCTCCACAGCAAGGAGATGCACTATCACCTTTACTTTTTAACTTTGCTCTAGAATATGCCATTAGGAAAGTCCAGGATAACAGAGAGGGTTTGGAATTGAACGGGTTACATCAGCTGCTTGTCTATGCGGATGACGTGAATATGTTAGGAGAAAATCCACAAACGATTAGGGAAAACACGGGAATTTTACTGGAAGCAAGTAAAGAGATAGATTTGGAAGTATATCCCGGAAAGACAAAGTATATGATTATGTCTCGTGACGAGAATATTGTACGAAATGGAAATATAAAATGTGGAAATTTATCTTTTGAAGAAGTGGAAAAATTCAAATACCTGGGAGCAACAGTAACAAACATAAATGATACTCGGGAGGAAATTAAACGCAGAATAAATATGCGAAATGCCTGTTATTATTCGGTTGAGTAGCTTTAATCATCCATCTGCTGTCAAAAATCTCAAAGTTAGATTTTATAAAACAGTTATATTACCGGTTGTTCTGCATGGTTATGAAACTTGCACTCTTACTTTGAGAGAGGAACAGAGATTAAGGGTATTTGAGAATAAGATTCTTAGGAAAATATTTGGGCCTAAGAGGGATGAAGTTACAGGAGAATGAAGAAAGTTACACAACACAGAACTGCGCGCATTGTATTCTTCACCTGGCATAATTAGGAACATTAAATCCAGACGTTTGAGATGGCCAGGGCATGTAGCACGTATGGCCGAATCCAGAAATGCATATAGAGCGTTAGTTGGGAGACCGGAGGGAACAAGACCTTTGGGGAGGCCGAGAAGTAAATGGGAAGATAATATTAAATTGGATTTGAGGGAGGTGGGATGTGATGATAGAGACTGGATTAATCTTGCTCAGGATAGGGATCAATGGCTTGCTTATGTGAAGGCGGCAATGAACCTCGGGTTCCTTAAAAGCCAGTAAGTAATAGTAGTATTTTAGGAAGAGGAAAAAGGAATTGGTTGGGTCACTGGCTGAGAAGAAACTGCCTACTGAAGGATGTACTGGAAGGAGAGTTCAGGGCAGAAGAAGATATCAGATGATAGACGACATTATGCCAAGTTTGTGAAAAGACAGTTACCTGTACAAACAGAGTTATCTATGATTTAACGTTCTTATATGTTTAAAACGAGTTTCCGAAACAACAATTATCATCATATTTACAGTTATCTGTTCTTCAACTGGTAACTGTGCTTCGGCCTGTAGTTACCTGGCTGTTAGTACTGATTCGAAGAAATACCGACATGCGGCGCTACTGCATTACTGTTTTGTAAACTATAATAACCAATATTATAGATCACAATAAATTGATTTATTATATTATCTGTATAGTTTTAAAAATTTGGCGTTGTGTTTACGTAACTTACGGTAAATGTTTTACTTTCTATTACATATTAGGATAATAATGTGTGTTTGTAAACACAATTTTGAACATCTCAAGTTTAATTTTCGTCATCAACTAAAGATTCTATGTCGTCAGTCGAGAAATATTTTATTCTTGAGTGCTCTACCAATGACAATGGTATTTACAACTCTGAAAAGTCGATTTCAATACATGAAAGCATTCATATGGACGAATGTAAAATATTTTGTGCGAGATCGTGCGTATTTGCTTGTTTTCCGCACAGAACCAATACCCGGTAAATGTGAAATACCACATTCAGTATTCCCAACGTAACACACATAACAATTTCCCTCTTCTTACCGCTTAAGCGCGACATTCATTTTACTGCTTTAGGCTTTTAACATATTATTTTTAGAGACGTTTAACATATTAATAAATATAAATTGGAAACTTACCACTGCAATTTCACCTAAATTCCACTGTTAATTATTGTTTTTAAATATTTGCAAAAATTAAGTAAAGTCTACTACTCCAAGAAACTTATTGCATTCCTGATACAAGTAACATTAAGGAAGCTGTGAAAAAATCAACAAGATTCCAGATGCCGATGTTATTACTGCATTATGTTATATAAATAATATTGTTAAAATATTAAAATGAAAAATAAATCATTACATAACCTTACCGTTTGTTTTAAGTTCGCATTTATAGACTGGAGGAAAAAAAAGACAGACGTATATCACGGCCTGCTGGAGTATAGATATTTTTGTTTTCTAAAGTTGCCGTCATTAAACAGAAACCAAGATGGAGATTTCATTGCAACTAATTAGAAATTCGTCTTTCAGGTATGTAATAAACGATCTTCGCACAAAATAATGTACGATACACGAGCGGTATGTTTGTTTTCATGTTCTCGGAAATTAAAAAAGCTCAACTACGTTTCGCTTTTTCAATCTTTTCCTCGAACATGAAAACGTCAACATACCGCTCTTGTAACGTATATTACTGTTGACATGTTTATCAGTATGGTTGCCATAGCCACCACAGCTGAATATGGTTTCAGTTTTGAAGCAGAAGTTACATCTAATTCTCTCTCCACTAGCATTATTTACCTCGATGATCACGCCAAATACCAGCAATTATTGTTTTATCCAACTTATACACCATTATGAGTAGGGGAAAGAGAGCCTTTCTTTAACACTAGTGCTATTTACAGTTCAGACATTCACAGTAGATGTAGATGCATTATAGCTACTACATCTTACACAATTGTCTGTTGTTTCTTTTTTAGCTGTCTACAGAATATGAAACGAAAAAAACAATATTAAAGTATTAACTCTTAATTATTATATTTGTATGAACATCTTATTAACAAAAAGTTTGGTCACATTTATAAAATATGTGACAGGTTGTGATATGAACAAGGTGTATTCTGATGAGTGTGAACTTAATTTTATTACTTACTTACTTACTTACTGGCTTTTAAGGAACCCGGAGGTTCATTGCCGCCCTCACATAAGCCCGCCATTGGTCCCTATCCTGAGCAAGATTAATCCAGTCTCTATCATCATATCTCACCTCCCTCAAATCCATTTTAATATTATCTTCCCATCTACGTCTCGGCCTCCCTAAAGGTATTTTTCCCTCCGGCCTCCCAACTAACACTCTATATGCATTTCTGGATTCGCCCATACCTGCTACATGCCCTGCCCATCTCAAACGTCTGGATTTAATGTTCCTAATTATGTCAGGTGAAGAATACAATGCGTGCAGTTCTGTGTTGTGTAACTTTCTCCATTGTCTTGTAACTTCATCCCTCTTAGCCCCAAATATTTTCCTAAGCACCTTATTCTCAAACACACTTAACCTCTGTTCCTCTCTCAAAGTGAGAGTCCAAGTTTCACAACCATAAAGAACAACCGATAATATAACTGTTTTATAAATTCTAACTTTCAGATTTTTTGACAGCAGACTGGATGATAAAAGTTTCTCAACCGAATAATAACAGGCATTTCCCATATTTATTCTGTGTTTAATTTCTTCCCGAGTATCATTTATATTTGTTACTGTTGCTCCCAGATATTTGAATTTCTCCACTTCTTCAAAAGATAAATTTCCAATTTTTATATTTCCATTTCGTACAATATTCTGGTCACGAAACATAATCATATACTTAGTATTTTCGGGATTTACTTCCAAACCTATCGCTTTACTTGCTTCAAGTAAAATTTCCGTGTTTTCCCTAATCGTTTGTGGATTTTCTCCTAACATATTCACGTCATCCGCATAGACAAGAAGCTGATGTAACCCGTTCAATTCCAAACCCTCTCTGTTATCTTGGACTTTCCTAATGGCATACTCTAGAGCAAAGTTAAAAAGTAAAGGTGATAGTGCATCTCCTTCTTAATTTTATTACACACCAAAAAAATATGTTTCACGCAATTCAAGAGATTTAATAAATTCACTGTCATTTCTCTATTAAAATGAACGTCTAAAGTGTAAAATACTATATAAATGTATTATGTCTCCCAAAAACAACTGCGATATTGTTAACACATGAAAAAAATGTTATTCGTTGATAAAATCGAGTTAACAACATGTAAAACGATGTGACATTAATAATGTGTGCAAATGTAATTCATAGAATGTAGCATGGGGAAAGTAAACGTTCAACACACTCACTCACCCACTCGTACGCTTCATGTATCCATTCTATTTGAAATTATCATTATAATTATTTTTATTATTCCAGCATTAATGTCCCTTTGTTATTTTTTTCCGTATCACTAATAAAAACTCATCCATGCATCTGATTTGCCTCATTTAAAAACACAAAAGGAATAACATCATGGCGCCGGGTATGAACCTCGCTTCTTGCCATGCGGACGTCATTCACTGCAGCTCACAGTTCATGAAGCTGGCTTTTGTTAAACGCAGCAACGGGCGTTTGTTAATAAATTAGAAAATTGCGGTAACATATGGCGATTCCCTGCAGCCATTACGTACAATTGCGATATTACCATTTTATCTTCTCACTATGCAAATTGTGAAGAGAAAAATAATACTGCGGTGTAAAAAGTAAATTTGGAACTTTTTACAGAAATGTACGTACGCTTTTAGCAACCCTGATGCACAAAAAATATTTTTGCACGATCGTGTTTTTTTATAGTATTTATAGCTTTAGCTGTTAGGCCTTGAAAGTTAGAATTCCCATACAGAAACTTGTTGCTAGGGAAACCATTCTTCATAACATAAAACCATACTAAAACAGACCCATTATAGTGTACTTATACTCAGTTAGTTACCATTATAGTGCAAATCTAGTCTTTCAGGTGAAGCTCCCTGTAAAGCAGATTTGAATAATTTCAAGGGAAAAATTAAATCTGCTTTACAGGGAGCTTCACCTGAAAGACTAGATTTGCATAATATATACGTTACTGTGTACGTTAACAGAAAACCACAATTCCAAGTCACACAGAGATTGTGTGCACTCGTTGTGGGTCTCTGGCGTTTCGTCAGCCCACGCGAGTTGTGTGGATATAAAGGGAAAAGTTGAGACGGTGTCGGGTGGAGTTCCCGGGTAGCTCAGTGGTAGAGCGCTGGTACGTTCAACCAGAGGTCCCGGGATCGATACCCGGCCCCGGAACAATTTTTCCCTTGAAATTATTCATTATAGTGCAGTTTTGCGAAGGCTTTGAAATAATCACTGCCTGCTGGATCGCATCCTATAGCTGCGTAACTGCCTGCCCAGTCAACGGTTATGCGCGAACAGCCGCTAGGTGGCAGGTAATGATATTGCATATACTGATAATGTTAATAGAGGTGTGCACTGCCTGCCACCTAGCGGTAAAATAACTTTGATTGAGCAGGCAGTATAAGCAGCCATAGGACGTGATTCAGCAGGCAGTGGAAATAATACTTACTTACAAATCGCTTTTAAGGAACTCGCAGGTTCATTGCCGCCCTCACATAAGCCCGCCATTGGTCCCTATCCTGTGCAAGATTAATCCAGTCTCTACCACGATATCCCACCCCCCTCAAATCCATTTTAATATTATTTTCCCATCTATGTCTCGGCCTCCCTAAAGGTCTTTTTCCTCCGGCCTCCCAACTAACACTCTATATGCATTTCTGGATTCGCCCATACGTGCTACATGCCCTGTCCATCTCAAACGTCTGGATTTAATGTTCCTAATTATGTCAGGTGAAGAGTACAATGCGTGCAGTTCTGCGTTGTGTAACTTTCTCCATTCTCCTGTAACTTCATCCCTCTTAGCCCCAAATATTTTTCTAAACGCCCTATTCTCGAACACCCTTATCCTCTGTTCCTCTCTCAAAGTGAAAGTCCAAGTTTCACAGCCATACAGAACAACCGGTAATGTAACTGTTTCATAAATTCTGACTTTCAGATTTTTGGACAGTAGACTGGATGACAAAAGCTTCTCAACCGAATAATAACAGGCATTTCCCATATTTATTCTACGTTTATGCTATATTTTAATTTTAAACGCAAGTTGCTGTTTTCCTAGATATGAAATATTTAATTTTCCCGTTGTTGTCTGTCAGATTCTCGTCTTGCCTGTCATTGGTGACTAATGCAGTCTCCATCATGTCTCTCAGCTTGCAGTCCATTTCTGTGTGCTTAATATTACAGACTAATTAACCCAGAGATAGAGCAATGTATTTAGTAATTGGTAGTAATTCAATCGACATCTGAGATGGATTTAACATATCACTCAGAATCTATGACGATGATACTAGTAATTGTATGATTGATGGGGCTTCTGAAACCTCTAGATTGTGTTCTCCCTAAACGATTTTTGTAAACCAAAATGCAATTGAATTTTATGTTCGTTTTGTGGTATAGAATTACTTCTTATGTTTTGAGCATTATGTTTTTATTGAGTCAGGTTCGAATGTTTATGTGTTAACGAAAATCTGTTCGTGAAAATCACTAATGTTTCTCTCTTCGTAACTTTTACAATAAACTGTCTAGCTTTTATTAATCAGTTAATCTTTTAGTACTTTGATTTTTATTGTATTTGTAAATTTAATATTAATTGTAATTATAATTGTAATTGTATTCTTAATATTGTAGTTGTAATCCCCTGGTAGAGGGGAAGAGAATGCCTGATGGCCTTATCTCTACCAGGTTAAATAAATAAATGAATAAATAAATAAATGAATAAATGAATAAATAAATAAATAACTAAATAAATAAATTTAAAAAATTTAAAAATAAATAGATAAATAAATAAATAAATAAATAAATAAATAAATAAATACATTTTTCAATTTTGGTAGTGTAGGAAAGAAGTCCTCATGGCCTTAACTATGCCAGAATAAGTAAATACAAAATAAATAAATATAGAATTGGAATGGCGTTTAATTTACGGGAGGGGGACACTATGGCCCAGCACTGCGACCTGTTACGATCTATTGCGCTAACTCTCAAGTTAGAGGGCATTCCCAAACCCACACCGGCTGACTACACTAAGGTTCGCTGCGTACCCAGGTTTCGAGCAGGCAACCCCCCCCCCCTTGTACCTAGGCTAGCCCGCTCCGTGCATCGCCAATCGGTAATCGGGGAATGCAATGGGATTACGACGAATGATGTAAATGCCTAATATGGGGAAACGGAAGAACTCCGAAAAAAACTCCAACTACGATCTTGTTCGCCACAAGTGTCACTATTGATTTTTCAATGAAAAATCCCAGGCCTGATCGAGACTCGAACACGAGCCGCCTACGTGACATGCTGCAGGTCTGGCCAGTCATGCATCGTAGTAGCAAATAAATAAACAATTAAAGGGATAAATAAATAAACAAATAAATGAATAAGTAAATAAATAAATAAACAATTAAATGATTAAATAAACAAAGAAACAATTAAATGAATAGAATAATTTCAAGGAAAAATTGTTACGGAGCCGGGTATCGATCCCGTTACCCTTCGCTTAGCGCGCGAACGCTCTACCGACTGGGCTACCCCAGGAACTATACACGACACCGTCACATTTTTTCCTTTTATATCCACACAACTCAAATGAACTGACAAGACGCCAGAACTCAACTATGAGTGCACAGAATTCTGTGTGACTTAAATTGTGGCTTTCTGTTAACGTACCTCCAGTAACGAATGTATTATGCAAATAAATAAATAATTAAACAAATAAGTAAGTAATTAAGTAATTGAATAAATAAATAAATTAATGAATAAATAAACAATTAAATGATTAAGTATATAAACAAATAAGTAAATAAATAAATAATTAAATAAATAAGTAAGCAATTAAGTAATTGAATAAACAAATAAATGAATGAATAAACAAATAACTAAAGGAATAAATAAATAAACAAATAAATGAATGAAAAAGTAAATAAATAAATAAACAATTAAGTGATTAAATAAATAAACAAACAATTAAATGAAAAATAAAGAAATAAATAAGTAAATAAATAAATAATTAAATAAATAAATAAGTAAGCAATTAAGTAATTGAACAAACAAATAAATGAATGAATAAATAAACAATTAAATGATTCAATAAATAAATAAATGAATATAAATAAATAAATAAGCAATTAAGTAATTGAACAAACAAATAAATGAATGAAGAAATAAACAATTAAATTATTAAATAAATAAAGAAACAATTAAAGAAATAAATAAACAAACAAATGAATAAATAAATAAATAAATAAATAAACAATTAAATGATTAAATAAATAAACAAACAATTAAATAAATAAATAAATAAACAATTAAATGATTAAATAAACAAACAAACAATTAAATGAATAAGTAAACACATAACAAGTAAATAAATAAATAGGTAATTAAATAAATAAGTAAGCAATTAAGTAATTGAATAAACAAATAAATGAATGAATAAATAAACAATAAAATAATAAATCAAGAAATCAAGACATAAATAAATAATTAAATAAACAAGTAAGTAATTAAGCAATTAAATGAACAAATAAATGAATGAATAAATAAGCAATTAAATGATTAAATAAATAAGCAAATAAATAAATAAATATGTAAGAAATTAAGTAATTGAATAAACAAATAAATGAATGAATAAATAAACAATTAAAGAAATAAATAAATAAACAAATAAGTAAATAAATAAATAAATAAATAAGCAATCAAGTAATTTAATACACAAATAAATGAGTGAATAAATAAATAAATAAATAAGCATTTAAATAATTGAATAAACAAATAAATGAATGAATAACTAAATAATTAAATCATTAAATAAATAAACAAACAATTAAATGAATGAAGAAATGAATAAATATATAAATAGTAAAATAAATAAATATTGCCTTAAACTCTCCAGTAATATCTTTAATATTTGCTCCGTTTTCAAGGCGTTGAATAATATATACTTTGTCAGAAATATTCAGACATGAACGTGTTTGGGACATGATGCCTTACCGGCATAGGGGGGGGCTTGGATTCTCTTCACAACAGACCACACTGTATTGTTTTGTGCTTTCTTTAGACTCAAACGCATTCTACTGAATAGGCGGTAGAGTGTCAATTAGTTATACGATATCTCACCCTTTTCTGTTGTCCTCATTCTCATTTCCAATTAAAGCCTTAGGGACAACCGACTGAATATGCACCGCACTGTATTACCAATATGATTTACAGTCTGCTTAATTTTTTTAGCTTTATTTTGCTATTACTGTACATAGAGGGGTTTTATAATATACAAGAATCACTTCAGAAACAAATTCAGGACGCAAGAGCAATTATTGAAGAAGTTCCTACAATCTTATGCTCTAAGCGGCTTACATTTAAAGATCATTTTTAAAGAAGGTTCTGCAAGTACGCTCTTCACTGCGCGATGAAAGACTTCCAGCGCCTCATGACAGGCCTACACTTTCTTAACAGTTCAAACATTGCAGATGTCTGCTGAATTCGTCGTCGAGACATTGTAAAGTTTTGAATTTGTTCTTAAACTCTGCTTATAATATGGCTAAAAAGTGAAAATCAAGTGGATTCATATTCAAAGAGCGTGCAGATTAAATAAAGAAACCTTCACGACCAATTTGGAGATCGTACAAAATTTTGTCGAATATCCTTTTGAGAAGATTAACTCCATATGTAGATGAAATTATTGGGGATCATCAGTGTGGTTTTAGGCGTAATAGATCAACTATTAATCAGATTTTTTGTATTCGACAGATAATGGAGAGAAAAAATGGGAGTATAAGGATACAGTACAGCAGTTATTCATAGATTTAAAAAAGGCGTATGACTCGGCTAAGAGAGAAGTTTTATATAATATTCTTATTGAATTTGGTATTCTCAGGAAACTAGTTCGATTAATTAAAATGTTCTTAGTGAAACTTACAGCAGAGTCTGTATAGGCCAGTTTCTATCTGATGCTTTTCCAATTCACTGCGGGCTAAAGCAGGGAGATGCACTGTCACCTTTACTTTTTAATTTCGCTCTAGAATATGCCATTAGGAAAGTTCAGGATAACAGAGAGGGTTTGGAATTGAACGGGTTACATCAGCTGCTTGTCTATGCGGATGACGTGAATATGTTAGGAGAAAATCCACAAACGATTAGGGAAAACACGGAAATTTTACTTGAAGCAAGTAAAGCGATCGGTTTGGAAGTAAATCCCGAAAAGACAAAGTATATGATTATGTCTCGTGAGCAGAATATTGTACGAAATGGAAATATAAAAATTGGAGATTTATCCTTCGAAGAGGTGGAAAAATTCAAATATCTTGGAGCAGCAGTAACAAATGTAAGTGACACTTGGGAGGAAATTAAATACAGAATAAATATGGGAAATGCCTGTTATTATTCGGTTGAGAAGCTGTTGTCATCTAGTCTGCTGTCAAAAAATCTGAAAGTTAGAATTTATAAAACAGTTATATTACCGGTTGTTCTGTATGGCTGTGAAACTTGGACTCTCACTTTGAGAGAAGAACAGCGACTGAGGGTTTTTGAGAATAAGGTTCTTAGGAAAATATTTGGGGCTAAGAGGGATGAAGTTACAGGAGAATGGAGAAAGTTACACAGCACAGAATTGCACGCATTGTATTCTTCAGCTGACATAATTAGGAACATTAAATGCAGACGTTTGAGATGAGCAGGGCAAGTAGCACGTATGGACGAATCCAGAAATGCATATAGAGTGTTAGTTGGGAGGCCAGAGGGAAAAAGATCTTTGGGGAGGCCGAGACGTAGATGGGAAGATAATATTAAAATGGATTTGAGGGAGGTGAGATATGATGATAGAGACTGGTATAATCTTTTTGAGGATAGGGACCAATGGAGGGCTTATGTGAGGGCAGCAATGAACCTCCGGGTTCCTTAAAAGCCAGTAAGTAACTTAGTAAGTAAGTAAGTAAGTATTTAGAGATCGATCAAGCATTGATTTCCTTTTTCGGAGACAGTTGATACTATTGAAGTCTGGTATTCTGTTGCAATGAAACACAAAAATGACAGACACCGTGTTCGTATAATATGTTGTGGGACATAGTTGGTGAACAGAACTTAGAAATATACCCATAAATATGCACAAGCCACAGCAGTTGATAAAGCGTCTTAAAATAACAAATTAAAAATACAGTAGAATTTTAAAATAAGGTGATTATGAAATGCTTTAGTGTAATTTTAATGGAGGATTCAGATAACTTCTAACTCATTCATTTATTTAGTATTCTGCCCAAGGACAGGTCTTTCACTACGAACCCAGTTTTCGCCAATCTTTCATATTTTCTGCATTCCTTTTCGTTTCCTCATATGATCCATATATCTTAATGTCGTCTATTATCTGATATCTTCTTCTGCCCCGAACTCTTCCGTTCACCATTCCTTCTAGTGCATCCTTCAGTATGCAGTTTCTTCTCAGTCAGTGACCCAGCCAATTCCTTTTCCTCTTGCTGATCAGTTTCAGCGTCATTCTTTCTTCACCCACTCTTTCCAACACAACTTCATTTCTTATTCTGTCTGTCCACTTCACACCCTCCATCTTTCTCCATATTCACATTTAAAATGCTTCTATTCGCTTCTCTTCACATCGTCGTAATGTCCATGTTTCTGTCCCATACAATGTCACGCTCCACGCAAAGCACTTCACTAGTCTCTTCCTTAGTTATATTTCCAGAGGTCCGCAGAATATGTTCCTTTTTCTATTAAAAACTTCCTTTGCCATTGCTACCCTCCTTTTGACTTCCTGGCAGCAGCTCATGTTATTGCTTATAGTACACACCAAGTATTTGAAGCTGTCCACTTGCTGTACTGCCTCATTTAGAATCCTCAAGTTTACCTTCTTTACTTTTCTTCCTATAACCATAGTCTTCGTCTTGTTTGCATTTATCTTCATCCCATACTGCTCACAGCTGTCATTTAGCTCCAGTAGCATATCCTATAGTATCATGTCCTCTTCTGCTAACAACGCCATATCATCAGCAAATCTTATGCACATTATTCTTCTTCCTCCTACTATCACTTCTCCTATATTCTGAAAACAGTTTTTTACTAAATTGTCCAAGTAGATGTTGAAAGTCCACATCTGTGGAGTACGGGCTAGCGCGTCTCTCCGTGAAATCAGGTGGTCCGGGTTCGATTCCCGGTCGGGACAAGTCACCTGGTTGAGGTTTTTTCCGGGGTTTTCCCTCAACCCAATATGAGCAAATGCTGGGTAACTTTCGGTGCTGGACCCCGGACTCATTTCACCGACATTATCACCTTCATCTCATTCAGACGATGTTGATAAAGCGTCGTAAAATAACCTACTAGATGTTGAACAGGGTAGGTGATTAAGGGCATCCTTGACGTACTCCTCTCCCTATTTCACTTCCTTCTGACAATCGGAGTACAAACATCATAGAAATGGAAAAATAAGAAAACTGAAACTGGAGTGGGCATTTATAATTCTGGAAGAAAACGAAGAAGAATAGCAGTGTAACTCCAAAATTATCCCCTAAACATATTCAGACTATTTTCTTAAATAAGTTTTTGTGTTGGTCTTCCCACAATCAAGACATTTCAAACAGTAGAACAGTAACAGTTATAAGGGCTGTAATGTGTGATATGAATGCCTAGAAAGCACTCACAGCACATAGGTAATGCTCCTAACTAGAGTTGGGAACGATATATAGCTTTTTACGAAATACCGATATTTTCGTTTCGATATAGCGATTTATCGATATCGAAATTTTGATTCAATATATCATATAATATATCGGTTTTCTCATAAATTTATCGATTCTTTTTGTAGAATTAATATCATTATCAACAACAACAAAAACCATACTAGACAACTCCGAAAAATTCCCGAGAGATGGCGCTACTGAACGTGGACAGTTACATAATTGTGCAACCTCACTCAATACCTTGTTCTAATTGGCTGGATTGGAATTCGAATTCGAACTGTTAAATATGCAGCACCAAATTCAAAATGCAGCGTGTGCGAATGTGAAAGTATCTACTACTGTTTTAATATTGTTATTAATATTCTCCAAGGCAGGAGAGCAACTCCCACCCTGAAAGGGAACCGTCTGACCTCAAAACGGGTATCAAAACTTTTATTTCTATATTCTGAAATGGAAAGGGAAACAAGGATTAATACCGATGTGACATTTGTTTACGTCTATGATTTCTATGTACAATCTAGTGCTGACATTGTTTTCTTATTATATCTTTTAGTGCATAAAAATTCAATCCCTATCATCATCACCAAGGTTGTTTGGAATGTTGAAGTGTAACAATAACTTGCAACGGGAACTTATTGTAGAAGGATTGTATCATATCAACTGTGAAGTTTGTTAAAACTTGTAACATTCTAAGTACGGTTTACTTACATTTAAAAATGATTACGTTGTTAGATAGAAAATAGTAATATGCGTTACAAGAGCGGTATGTTGAAGTTTTCATGTTCGAGGAAAAGATTGAAAAAGCGAAACGTAGTTGAGCTTTTTTAATTTCCGAGAATTGAAAGAAAACATACCGTTCGTGTATCGTACATTATTTTGTGCGAAGATCGTTTATTACATACCTGAAAGAGGAATTTCTAATTAGTTGCAATGAAATCTCCATCTTGGTTTCTGTTCAATTACGGCAAATTTGCAAAACAAAAATATCTATCTTCAACATTGTTGCTTTAAAACGTTTTCTGTGTTTACTATACTCCAGCAGGCCGTGATATAAGTCTGTTTTTTTTCCCCCAGTCTATGATGAGTCTGGAATCTTGTTGATTTTTTCACGGCTTCCTTAATGTTACTTGCATCACGAATGCAGTAACTTTAGTGGAGTTGTAGAGTTTACTTAATTTTTGCAAATATTTAAAAACAATAATTAACAGTGCAATTTAGGTGAAATTGCAGTGGTAAGTTTCCAATTTATAATTATTACTGTATTTAACGTCTCTAAAAATAATATGTTAAAAGCCTAAAGCAGTAAAATCAATGTGTCACTTAAGCGGTAAGAAGAGGGAAATTGTTATGTGTGTTAGGTTGGGAATACTGAATGTGGAATTTTAGACTTTCCGCGGATTGGTTTTGTGCGAAAACCAAGCAAATACGCACGATCTCGCACAAAAAGATTATATGTGTGTCCTGGATTGAATCCTATATAACATTAGAATAATTGAATCGTGTTCCAATATCAAATACTCAATCATGTAGAGTTCGCCTAACTCTTCCCCACTATATCATTTAAGCTCCCTTGCCTGCACCATAATTTTGATTTAGGTTACGGCCTACATCATATGGTATTGAAAATGTATTGTTTATTGTTACAATTTTACATTCATCGTTTTGATTGTTATGATGTTAGTTTTAATGGTAAAAAGGAATATGAAAATTTAAGTAATTTTATTGTAATACAGTAACCGTAGATCACTTCATTCGCTCTCTCTTCTGTTTCGAGTTCTCCACACTTCTACTCCAAATTATCTTCGTTCCCGGTTTAACTACTTATCCTCCAATCACAATCTAAACACCAGGTCACAGGAGAGCCAAATCCTAGCAATTCCTGCCCATAGAACATCCCACTATTCATCCTCTTTTACTGTCTCAGTCCCCCGTGAATGGAATTCTCAACCTCAGACGATTAGGGGCTGCCAGACAATAACTGCTTTCAAGAAAAAGCTAAACGATTTCTTACGGACGCAGTCAAATTGAAGTTATAATTGTGATCAAGTTTAATAATTTAATTTAATTTAGGTATGACTGTCATTACTATTATTATTATTATTATTATTATTATTATTATTATTATTATTATTACATAATTATTTTATTGGTGTGTGAAGATGAAAAGAATTGTCAATGTATTATATTGTCTTGTATTGTAGTATTGTATTGCTTTGAATTATTGTATTGCATTAATTATGTTATATTCATAGCATTGTAGTAATTTTCTATCATACTGGTTGAGTGGAAGAGAAGGCCGAATAGCCTTAACTCTGCCAGTTAAAATAAACCATTATTATTATTATTATTATTATTATTATTATTGTTGTTGTTGTTAATTGTACGCCTGAAAATGCAATTTGCTTACGAAATAACGATATATCGATAATCGTTCGATATATCGATACATTTCTGCGATATATATATAGTTTATCGAAATTAGGTTTGCAATATATTGCAATATCAATATATCGGTATTTAATTTCTTTCTTTCATCACTACTCCTAACACTGCTCGTTAGGATTTGCCAGTCTGTAATAAATTAAGTATCCATCTCACTGCGGTTGCCTTACAAGTGGCAACGTTGCTTTGCGGCTGGGTTGGCGATTGACACAGACCCACCTATAAACACTCGAGTCACGGATGGAACTGAGGGGTTGCTAGCTACTTCTTTGACTACCCTCTCTCACACTTTCTCTTCCACCCTTGCTCATGCTATTCCCCTCCATGTCTACATGCCGTAGATTTGGGTTGTCAGGAAATGGTATTACAGAAAAACCTCAATGAAAGTGCACAAACAAGATGTTCCTTTCTTTATGACTGTCGACATTACCTAAATCATTGTCAACACTACTGACATTATTGGAGTAACCGTCACTACTAACACCAATACCATTGTCATTTTACTACCAACATTACATTACTACCTACTCCAACATTGTTAACGTTGTCATTATTAACACTATGATTATTATCATTGTCATCAATATTGACACCAAAATTACCATTATCATCATTATTAGACTGAGGATTTGCATGTTTTTGTATGTATGTATTAATTTATTCACACTGCAATGGGTATATACCCGGTGGCAGTGGTAACTAATTACACTCAATAATGACAATAATAAACTTATTAATTAAAAATACAATTAATACTAATACTAATAATTAATACTAATAACAATAATAATAACAACAACAACAGGGAATATACTAAATTAAATGAAACGGTCACTTAAAATAACATTTGAAATATTCTAATTTGTATCTTAAAACTAAGATCGAACTAAAACCCACGAGTATATGTTCATATCTGCACAAGTACCTTTCAAATTACACTCATTTCGCTGTCAACTCACTCACTGCACTGGAACTACGACACATTTCACTGATTCTATCCTGATTTCACTAACACTTCAAAAACATTTCACTGTTCAAATTCTTTGCACTGCCACTAGAAACTATAAAGCTTCACTGTCAGGAACACGTTTCACTTACACAGCACACTTCACTGACGTTTATTGATAAATATGTCATATTTAAGATGCACTCATAATATCTTTGCAAAACATATTATATGTCTTTTACGTGTTAAATTTTATGTTACCTTCTTAACATATTTCGGCCTGTTATTGGCCATCATCAAAACTCGTTGTTGCTGGTCTTGGCGTCTTTTGTTTTGTTTCCTGTGGGGGTGTGTTTGTGTAGTGTAATGTGGAGTCAAAAGAGTGTGTATGTTCTGAAATTGACTTGTGTTGAGAATTTAATTTCGATGTGTTTTTGTGTGTTTGTATATTTCGTATTTTTGTAGTGTGTTTAGTTTCTGGCTTTTTGATTGGATGTGTAGTATTTCCATATCTGTGTTGATGTCTCTGTGGATGTGGTTAGCATTTGTGATGTGTTCTGCATATGTGGAAGTGTTTTGTAATTTTTTTATGGCTGTGATGTGTTCTTTGTAACGTGTTTGAAATGATCTGCCTGTCTGTCCTATGTAGAAGTTGTTGCAGGTGTTAGATTTGAGTTTGTATACGCCTGTGTGGTTGTATTTATTTGTTTGTGTTGTTTAGATGTTTTTGTACAGTGTTTTGTTCTGTATGCGATGCTGTAATTTAATTTCTTGAATGAGGGTGCAATCTTGTGTGTGTTTTTGTTTTCGTATGTTAGTGTGATGTATATCTTGTGTAGTTGTGTTTGTGTTGTATTCTTATGTATGTGATTATGTTTTGTTTTTCGTATTATGTTATCTATTAGGCTATGTTGGGGTTGCATCCGTTTCCTGTTATATCACATTCATTATTTCATTCGTTCGTTCTTTCATTCACTCAATCATTCATTCCGTTTTGTTCATTCATTCATTCATTCATTCCGTTCGTTGATTCGTTCATTTATTAATTCCGCTTGAATATTTGTTCATTTATTCGTTAATTCATTAATTAATTAATTCATTCATTGATTCATTCATTCATTCATCCATTCATTCATTCCGTTCGTTGATTCGTTCATTTATTAATTCCGGTTGAATATTTGTTCATTTATTCGTTCATTCATTCATGCATTCATTCATTCATTCATTCATTCCGGTTGAATATTTGTACGTATATTCATTCATTCGTTCCGGTTGAATATTTGTTCGTATATTCATTCATTCATTCATTCATTTCGGTTGAATATTTGTTCGTATATTCGTTCATTCATTCATTCATTCATTCCGGTTAATATTTGTTCATATATTCGTTCATTCATTCATTCCGGTTGAATATTTGTTCATATATTCGTACATTCATTCATTCATTCATTCCGGTTAATATTTGTTCATATATTCGTTCATTCATTCATTCATTCCGGTTGAATATTTGTTCATATATTCGTACATTCATTCATTCATTCATTCATTCATTCATTCATTCATTCATTCCGGTTGAATATTTGTTCATATATTCGTACATTCATTCATTCATTCATTTATTCCGGTTAATATTTGTTCATATATTCGTTCATTCATTCATTCCGGTTGAATATTTGTTCATATATTCGTACATTCATTCATTCATTCATTCATTCATTCATTCCGGTTGAATATTTGTTCATATATTCGTACATTCATTCATTCATTCATTCATTCATTCCGGTTGAATATTTGTTCATATATTCGTACATTCATTCATTCATTCCGGTTAATATTTGTTCATATATTCGTTCATTCATTCATTCCGGTTGAATATTTGTTCATATATTCGTACATTCATTCATTCATTCATTCCGGTTAATATTTGTTCATATATTCGTTCATTCATTCATTCCGGTTGAATATTTGTTCATATATTCGTACATTCATTCATTCATTCATTCATTCCGGTTAATATTTGTTCATATATTCGTTCATTCATTCATTCCGGTTGAATATTTGTTCATATATTCGTACATTCATTCATTCATTCATTCATTCCGGTTAATATTTGTTCATATATTCGTTCATTCATTCATTCATTCCGGTTGAATATTTGTTCATATATTCGTACATTCATTCATTCATTCATTCCGGTTAATATTTGTTCATATATTCGTTCATTCATTCATTCATTCCGGTTGAATATTTGTTTGTTCATTCATTCATTCATTCATTCATTCATTCATTCAATCATTCCGTTCGTTGATTCGTTCATTTATTAATTCCGGTTGAATATTTGTTCATTCATTCGTTCATTAATTCATTCCGTTTATTCATTCCTTTTGTTAATTCATTCATTTCGTTCATTCCTTCGTTCCTTCGTCGTATGCTTTCTTCGTCCATTCATTCATTCATTCATTCATTCGTTCATTCATTCATTCATTCATTGGCTTATTTCCTCTTCATTATTTGCAATCCAACCAAACTATCGAAAGGAAAAGGATTTGAGAAAACCTAACTATAAGAAAATATGGACTGATAAATTATGTTCTCCATGGAACCGAATCAAGCATTGGTATCAGGGTTTATTATATCGATGTGCTTTAGACACACTAAAGTATTACTGCATTAAAATTACACTGGAAAAGCCTTCAGTGTGTTTTCTTTGTGTTACATAGTCTTTGCTGCGTACTGTTCCTGCATGTGAGAGGTCTGGCGGTTTTAATTCATGTTTGTATGCGCATACAATTCATTACCCGGCCAAGCGAATACGCACTTATATTTTAGAAATACATTGCCCTATGTTAGGGCCCTTTCATCCTTCCTGAAAGTGTATTACAAAGTGAAATTAAAAATCAATATTGATAAAGCAACCCCCTTCTTTTTTTTTCGTTTAACTCTCATACGAATTGGAAAACCATCAAGCACATGCGTGCTACGTGCACGACAATAGACGTTTGATGTGTACACATTTTGATAAACCTAATACATGCGTTACGTATTTGAAATTCAATTGAAATGCCTATGCATGCCTTTTTCAGGAACGGACCCCTCGGACTTTTCGGATCATATAAACGTCTGGTCTGAAATATTAGCTAAGTGCTGCATTTTTCTTTAGGTTCACAGACTCAGGAGAAGCAAGTGAAATAACATAGTGGGGAATGTAAACAATTCATTCCAATACAAAAATCTGTTTGATAGACTTCAGTCTACATATTTAGAGATTATGAACTTCAAAGGTCTCTAGATTTCAATGGATATCAAGGAATAAAATTTTAAAATTCTCAGTTATTGAAACAGGAACAATTAACATCGCTGCATAGATCGATTAGTCAAGAATTCAAATGGAACTGTTCCTTGTAAACCTCAGTGTTCAATTTCTGTATGGAATGATTTCAGAATGGAACCAAATTTATAAAACTTCTCCACGCTAACGAAATCACAGCAGAAATAAATCATTTTCTTTTCCTTAAGCATCTGAAATGAGAGAAACGTATCAACTATATTTGTAATAAATTACGTAAAATTGTATATTCTTTTGTTAATTTGCAATATTACGTACCAATAGATGAACTGCATACAGTTTATCTTGTCTTATTTCAATATGTAACCCACTAGATTTATTACAGAGAAGAATAATTAAAATACTTACCTACTTACAAATGGCTTTTAAGCAACCCGGAGGTTCATTGCCACCCTCACATAAGCCCGCCATCGGTCCCAATCCTGTGCAAGATTAATTCATTCTCTATCATCATATCCCACCTCCCTCAAATCCATTTTAATATTATCTTCCCATCTACATCTCGCCCTTCCCAAAGGTCTTTTTCCCTTCAGCCTCCCAACTAACACTCTATATGGATTTCTGGATTCGCCCATACATGCTACATGCCCTGCCCATCTCAAACGTCTGGCTTTAATGTTCCTAATTATGTCAAGTGAAGAATACAATGCGTGCAGTTCTGCGTTGTGTAACTTAATTTAAAAGTTTCAAATTATTTCATGTTTTCATTGTATTATTTAAATTTTATTGTTTCTTTTATTAGTGATTTTTGAAATGTATTTATATGTTTTGCAGTGTATTCTAACGAAGCCTAAAACTGTATGTCTAATGGCCAAAATAAATTGAATTGAATTGAAATGAACATCAGTATAGAAAAAATGTAATAACAATAATAGTAATAATAATAATAATAATAATAATAATAATAATAATAATAATAATGTTAATAAAAATAATAATATTATAATTTGTAAGTGGGTCGAGGCATTGTAATCTTCCCTTCTTAAAATATTTACTGTACATACATTTTAAATGATTTTAGGTGAGTGTGTTTGCATGTGTTTACTACGTCTAATTTAGTAACATACAACGTTCATTTTCATCAACACTATCAATATTTCAAGACACAGACTCCCAAGGACGTCACATGATAGCAATTGTTTACATAAACTGCATTTTCATGATGGTTTACACTTTAATTCCTACAAGAAACTTAATTTCAACTCTTAAGTAAAGAATACAATACTAACTAGTCTCTTCTTCAAACAACGTTTTGCAACAGCGCTTGACTTTTTGTTAAGTTTCGTGTGCCGATACGCTTCACTGACTCCAACCTGTACAGATATTACCCCTTTCCACTGGCTAAAACTTCAGTGAACAAATATTGTAATATTATAATATATTATTCTTAAGTAAGTAAGTACATTTTCATTGTGAATATAAAATGAGTTTTGTGACAATGTATATTTTCTAGCTACTATCAGATATGATCATATAAATAAATAAATAAATAAATAAATAAATAAATAAATAAATAAATAAATAAAGAAATGAAGAAATAAAGAAATAAAGAAATAGAGAAATAGAGAAATAGAGAAATAGAGAAATAAAGAAAGAAATGAAGAAATAATAAAGAAATAAAGAAATGAAGAAATGAAGAAATGAAGAAATGAAGAAATGAAGAAATGAAGAAATGAAGAAATGAAGAAATGAAGAAATGAAGAAATGAAGAAATGAAGAAATGAAGAAATGAAGAAATGAAGAAATGAAGAAATAAAGAAATAAAGAAATAAAGAAATAAAGAAATAAAGAAATAAAGAAATAAAGAAATAAAGAAATAAAGAAATAAAGAAATAAAGAAATAAAGAAATAAAGAAATAAAGAAATAAAGAAATAAAGAAATAAAGAAATAAAGAAATAAAGAAATAAAGAAATAAAGAAATAAAGAAATAAAGAAATAAAGAAATAAAGAAATAAAGAAATAAAGAAATAAAGAAATAAAGAAATAAAGAAATAAAGAAATAAAGAAATAAAGAAATAAAGAAATAAAGAAATAAAGAAATAAAGAAATGTCATCGTAATATCAATATTTATGACTAGAATGCATTTTCAACAGTCTCCGAGATCGTACCTGTGCCACGCGCCAAATATAACGTAACGCCAATATAGTCTATGAACAACTAACCCCATCTACATGCGTCCTGGAACAGAAGTTCAATATTTTTGGTCACAGCTGTTAAGGATCCTGCTGTACATAGTATACTGATAAGCTTTCAATATTGGCAGATTGAATCTCTGATCCCCACGTGCGAGCTCCATTTCTTTTTCCTATTTTTAAAGCCATCTTTAATTCCAACAGCCCGGAGTGCAGCGTAGGATCCTCTGGTTCGCAATGTGTCTACTTCTCCCTCGCCATTCCCATACAGTCCCATAGCACAATTTAAAGTTGGTAAGCCTGCAGCGAAACTGAAAAAAAAAAAAAAAAAAATTGAAACTTGTGTAACACAGGCAGAGATAGTTTCGCAACCCATTTCATCTTCTGCAGCTACAAAAACACGCGCCATTACTACAGTATTACCAGTATATGAGGAAGCCCTCCTCCTATGCACTGCAACAGTCCGAAGTATTTTGCTTTTCATTAACTTGAACAATTTTCTCTTTATTGTAAAGTATTGATTTTAAAGGAGAAGTCCCGTAAGAGATTCGGGTGCCTTACTCTTTCTTTACTTACTTACTGGCTTTTAAGGAACCCGCAGGTTCATTGCCGCCCTCAAATAAGCCCGCCATTGGTCCCTATCCTGAGCAAGATTAATCCAGTCATCATATCCCACCTCCCTCAAATCCATTTTATTATTATCTTCCCATCTACGTCTCGGCCTCCCTAAAGGTATTTTTCCCTCCGGCCTTCCAACTAACACTTTATATGCATTTCTGGATTCGCCCATACGTGCTACATGCCCCGCCCATCTCAAACGTCTGGATTTAATGTTCCTAATTATGTCAGGTGAAGAATACAATGCGTGCAGTTCTGTGTTGTGTAACTTTCTCCATTCTCCTGTAACTTCATCCCTCTTAGCCCCAAATATTTTCCTAAACACCTTATTCTCAAACACCCTTAACCTATGTTCCTCTCTCAAAGTGAGAGTCCAAGTTTCACAACCATAAAGAACAACCGGTAATATAACTGTTTTATAAATTCTAACTTTCAGATTTTTTGACAGCAGACTGGATGATAAAATTTGTCAACAGAATAATAACAGGCATTTCCCATATTTATTCTGTGTTTAATTTCCTCCAGAGTATCATTTATATTTGTTACTGTTGCTCCAAGATATTTGAACTTCTCCGCCTCTTCAAAAGATAAATTTCCAATTTTTATATTTCCATTTCGTACAATATTCTGGTCACGAGACATAATCATATACTTTGTCTTTTCGGGATTTACTTCCTAACCTATATCTTTACTTGCTTCCAGTAAAATTCCCCATGTTTTCCCTAATCGTTTGTGGATTTAATAGATTATAATTACAGATACAAAATTACAATGTGTACAAATAAAAAAAAATTCTAGTGTATTAATTGAGTAATGCATTTAGTGACTGAAGTAAGTTAATAAACATCTAAACTGACTGTAGAGATTTGAAGACGAAGTTATGACCCCTCTTCTTGAATCACCCTGTATAAACTGATCATTGAATTATGACCATTGCGCCAAACTGGAAACAGACGTGACAATAACACTAATAGTAAGAAGGGCGCTGTTATCGTGATCGAGGGGTGCGGGGAAATGTCTGTGTTCGTTGCCAGAGGTTGAACGACTGTAATAGGGGATGCCGTAGATTTACCTGCGTCTCCCAAAGGGATAATTTTGGGGGCGCGACACATCGGTGCGTCAATTTCAGAAACAGAAAACTGCGATGTTTTCCACCACTCGAACTTCGCACTTTTATTCCCCAGATTTAAATCCAATTGAGCACCTGTGGGCGGTTAAGTTTACGTAACTGTCCGCTATTGCTGCTCTACACAATTTAATGCAAACAACGTGGTTGAAACATAAACCTACGAAATAACTATTTCATGTAACAAACCTCCTACATCTATATTAAGTATTAAATTACATAATTCTGATTGTTGTCTTACACAGTGTAAATGTCCGATTATTAAAGAGTCCTCTGAAGTTAAGTATTTAGGTATAATTTTCGATAATCATTTAAAATGGAACCAACACCTTAATTACCTTTGTAATAAATTACGTAAAATAGTACATTATTTTGTTTTATTTAGGAATTACTTGTCAATAAATTTATCCGTAATTAGGGGAGAGTCGGGTAGTATCGGACATCGGGTAGTATCGGACAGTGCGTTTCTTTCATCTACCACCATATGGTAGTACCTGAATGACATGGTTACTTTCTCTATGTGGCATCACAGAAACGTAACCATGTCAATCAGGTACTATCATCGTGTGGTTGATGAAAGAAACTCACTGTCCGATATTACCCGATGTCCGATACTACCCGACTCTCCCCTATGTATTTAATTATAGGATGGGGTAGCTCATTTAAATCTAATTTTAATCCACTTTATTTATTACAGAAGAAAATAATTAAAATATGTCTTCACAAACCTATTGATTTTCCATCTCAAAATTTGTTTTTAGACTTTAATGTACTTACCCTAAGACAAATTTATTATATTCTATTAATAGAATTCATGCATAAAAATCGAAATAATTTTGAATTGTATTCACATAGTTATGAAACAAAAGGTATGAATTCTTTAAGATTGTTTGAATCAAAATGCAACACTGTTACAGTATTTAATCATAGTAGTAATTTAGGCCCAAGAATATATAACAAATTTATATTTAAATATCCTAATCTCGTCAATTCTAATAGTTCTGGTATTAAATTTAAAAAAGTTATGTATGGATTTTATAAAAATTGAAAAATTGTAAATTTAAATTTATATACTATAATTGCATAGTAGACAAAAGACAAATTGTATTGTATACTTATTAATTTCAATTGAGGAATCCGTCCCTGAGCACGAGTTCTCCTCTTTCAGGGGCGAGCTAAAGTTTTTTTCTGTATATATTATATGTTATATTATAATTATTAGCAAAATAATAAATAAATAAATAAATAAATAAATTTAGTGTTCTGCCTAAGGGCAGGTCTTTCACTGCAAACCCAGCTTCCTCCAGTTGTTTTCTATTTTCTGCCTTTCTCTTAGTCTCCTCGTGTGATCCATATATCTTAATGTCGTCTATCATCTGATATCTTCTTCTGCCCCCAACTCTTTTCCCGTTCACCATTCCTTCCAATGCATCCTTCAGAAGGCAGTTTTTTCCCAGCCAGTGACCCAACCAATTCCTTTTCCTCTTCCTCATCAATTTCAGCATCATTATTTCTTCACTCACTCTTTCCAACACAGCTTCATGACTAATTTAGTAGTATAAAAGGTTTAAAATATCCTAAGCAGTCCTCTAAGTGAAACAGTGAGCTCAATAATCATTCAAGTCCATTTACACAAGATTCGAAAAAAATGCAAAAAACTATTTTATGCTCGACCATGCCGAAATGTAGTAATTATACACCTGGTAGCAGCCCTTTAATGGACCTCATTAAAGTACGCCTATTCATTAAAGTTCAAGTGTTCTACCAATCAGAAAGCAATATGAAAACGCAAGTATCGATTATTCTCGGATATTCAATCGAAAGACAACTAGCGAAACGACACGGAGGCTGGAAATCCAATACTGTCGCAGAAGGTTATGTTCTGTTACTGTAATAATTAGCGTTAATTGTAAATAATATTCAAATAAATTCAATTTGTCATCTCGTTTTTCAATATCTAAATCAATTTCCAGGTTATATCAATATTAATGTTTATTTTACTCTCTAGATTATATCAAGGTCAATGGCATTAGTGTCTCGGAAAAAATCAATACTTTAGCGTCTGCGCACATCTCACAATTTACGAGATATTGCACAAGATCAGTTCCGCTACCCAGTCAGATAAGAATAACATGAATACTTATGAATAATTTCAAGTTATAAATATGGTCGAGCATAAAAAGTCGTATGAAACTTGCCTATAATGGTAATTAAGACGCTCGTATGAAAATTATGAAACTCGCTTGCGCTCGTTTCATATACATACTCGCGTCTTAATTACTACCATCTTAGCTCCTTGCGTAATGTACTATTTATTTCTTACCTAATTATTATTTTTTGCACGTAGTATTTCTGGTTGTTTTAGAGATCAAGACAAAGTAATATGCCAACTTTTAAAGTCGTAACACTTGTGGAAATATCCAAAATTTAATTTCAAATTTGCAAAAAATTAATGGCCAAAAGTGAGTGGTTATTGATCTCACCGCTTCAATTACTTAGTGTCCTTAAGCGATTTACATTGTTATTGTAAATGTATTTCTGTACCTATTTATTTTCTTGGTTATTTAACGACGCTGTATCAACTACTGCGTTATTTAGCGTCGATGGGCTGGGTAATAGTGAGATGGCATTTATCGAGAAGAAGCAGAGAATTTGCCGTAGATTACTTGACATTCACCTTACGTTTATATTTATGTATGTATTCAATTACACTGCAAGTGGGCAAGCACCCGCTGACAGTGGTATACACAATATAAACAATACACAATAAAATTACAATACACAATACAATTATTATATACATAATACAATAAGAATACACAGTACAATTATACAATACACAATACAATTATATACATAATACAATAAGAATAAGCAATACAATTTAACACAATAACTACAATTAATAATAAAACATAAAATAACATAATTTTACAATACAACCTACATATATATAGGTCCTACATAAGTTTCAATTGTCATTCACTTTACTCTCATCTCACTCACTGTAGTGGCACTATGACGCATTTCACTGACACTTTAGGACACATTTCACTGACACTATAGTACATATTTCATTGACGCTATAAATTATCACTGATCGGAACTATTCACTGCACTGTAAAACCATAACTTCACTGACTCACCTCGCTTCACTGATATAACAGTTCAAATAATACAAATAATTACACCCTTATGCATACTTATAAAACGGAACTACATTTAAGCTAAACATTTCTAGTCTAAGATCCTCTTACACGCTATTTTTAAATAATTTACAATTCAAACCAAGGGAGTAACTTGTCAGGCTAAATAAATACATATCACCTTAAAAATTAAACGTTAAATGCCACCTTAATTTCAATTTCCACTTTATACACAACTTTTTTAGTTATTCTTGAATCTCCTTAAGGGGAGAGGATGGTATTTTTTTTAATTTTTTTCCTATTTGGTGTAAAATATTTTTTTGTATGTAGAGAGCTCATAACTGTGGTAATTCAACCAAATAAAAATATTTTGAAAAAAAAAATGATTTAGGAGCCCAAATTTGAAAAAAAATATACGCAATGCAGGATTGTACTAAAACCGATATATCTAAGCCATTTTTAAAGATAGATTCAAACAGTTTTTTGCAATGTATTTACAAAAGCATGTTCTACAAACTGTCTGTAACAGAATTTTGATATTAGTCCCTACGTTTGTAAAATAAACAATTAAAATTCAATAACAATTTTCTGATTTCCTTTCTTGCAAACAAACGAACGTATTTTTAACACGAAATCAATTAACAAAATTCTGTTACAGAGTAACGTTTCCTTATAGTCTAAAGAATGTGTGTTCTAAATTTCATGCGTATATCTTTAATAGTTCAGAAATTATATCCATTTTTGTCTGGCAATGTAGCAAAAAAATTAAGTTACTGGAAACCGATAAATGCGGGCGTGTGATTTAAAAATCCATAGCGCAGGAAGTTTAAAAATGACGTATCAACATCCGATAAGGGCACAAATAGCCACAAAATTCAATGCATTCCACACATATCAATAATAATAATAATAATCCGTGGCGCTACAGCCCGTGAAGGGCCTAGACCGACCAGCCGGCTGCTGGCCTCACGCCCACATGCCGAAGCAGAGGTGGACGATCATCCAACCAGAATGGAGGTATCGTGTGGTTAGCACGATGATCCCCCAGCCGTTATAGCTGGTATTCGCAACCGGATTTCGCTACCTATCGTAGCTCCCCAAGTGCATCACGATGCTGGGTGGGCACCGGTCCCATACACTGGCCGAAATTTCATGAGAAAATTTCTTCCCCCATGAGGACTCGAACCAGCGCGCATTCCGTAACGCGAGCCCTAGGCGGGATGCCCACACATATCAAAGGGTATTTTAAAGATTTTTTTTTTTGAAAATTTAATTTACCGTACCGGAAACAACAATAAAAGTGGGCGAGTGATTTAAAGGAAGTTTAAAACTGGCGACTCAACATCCGATAAGGGCATAAATACCCACAAAATGTTATGCTATGCATTCAACACATATCACAGAGTATTTAAAGAATTTTTTTTTTTAATTTACTCATTTTTCACCAAAAAATACCATCCTCTCCCCTTAAGGAAGGACAGCCCTCAAAGACCACTGTAGGTAGGACATTCCGTTTGGGAAAACCTTGGAAATAACCCAACCAGGTAATTAGCCAAGCGGGAATCGAACCTACGCTTTTGTAATTAACCTCACAATAAATAAAATTGAAGCTCCTAAGATAGGGTTTTAAAATCTACCTCAAGTTTTAATTAAACCGTACAGCAGACTCGTCCGTTTTTCGATTAAAAGATAGCGAATTTAAAAGGTCAGAAGGATGTAATTTGGAACTGAATTAATGAAACACAAATTAGACAGCTGTTAACGACTAAACCGCGTGATGGTCTTCTAGTGAAATGTTCTTGTTACATGCAGTTAACAAACTCAGCAACATTTTCTTTCGCTGTGTAAGTAATATTTCAGACTCCAGTTCTGTGACGCCTGTCACTACTTGTTTAGACTACACGCCGAACAGTCCTGCTCGAAAAGTGGTCGCTAGGCAACGGGTTGCGGTGCTGGCGATGGATCTGAGTGTTTTATACCAAATTGAAAATAGCAGGGAGACATTATCGCTCCAAGTAGAGGCGGATGTTATGATGAAGGGAGACAGCCCCGCATAAGATCAACAAAAATACAGGAAATATTACGTCGGGCGGAATTGTCTAGGAAAAAAATCTTAGAGGCGGAGATTCCAATCGTTTTCTGTATCATCATCATCATCATCATCATCATCACTTCATGGCGTAGGAGAATGTCTATATTATAGCTGAAATGGATTCTATCCTCTTCCCCCCCCCCTACTGCTTGGTATTCATAAGCTTGTGGAATGCGAGGTATGGGAGTCATTAACTCTTAAATTGACAATATATCCTATACGATACAAGCAAATAGGTTATCTATCTATATATGTATAATTTGAACTGGTATGGAAATTACGGGAAAACGGCTGAACGGATTTTAATGAGTGACCCCTCATTTTCATGCCTGGCATACAAAGTTTTTCGGAAAAGTAGTAGTTTTCAGTGAAATGTCAATTTTCCTACATAATTTTCCTATTTTCCAAAATCCATCTGTTGCAAGTTTTGAGAACTAATTTTATTGAATCACGGCCGACTTGATTGAATTTCAGAACAAAACACACACTACAATAAACAATAGGCTATTACACGAAGGCCATGACCTGCAGGATTGCCGATATATTTAGAGCTCAATTCAATTTGTTATTAAAAACTGATTCTGCAGTGTATAATTTTCTGAGTACAGCTGTGTATTGGATATTAAAATCTACGAAACTTGAGGTGGTTTGATGACATTATTAACATTAGAAATTAAATATTATTATAGTTAATATGATGTGACTATTTTTCATTAATTATACATATTAATACTATATTGATGATATGAAAGTGAAACGTTTTGAGGTTATGTACGTAATTGTAGAGAATATCTTAATTTATATCTTCATTTCTATAATTCACTGAGTGGCTGCTATATATAACTACAAAACGTAAGTAAGATAATAATATTGTTATCTAAAATCAAATATTTTTATACTTATTAACCCAGTGGGGTTGGGTCTTTTTCATATACTTAATGGCGGTGTAGTGTAGATATTGATATGTGTCATTGTCTTCAGTATTGGCTCGGGAGAGCGCAAAAATTACAGTTCCTAAGGAAAGATAAAAAGGTATTACGTACTGATAAAATAAGAGGCCTAGAAAATTTTGTAATCTCGAGATCATTTCAGCAAGATCTCTTAGTAGGATAAAATGATTTTACGCTCTACATTTGAAGTTCTACATACAGGAGCTATACGAAAATGCTATTGTTCGAAAGCTTAGCAAACCTGACTTTGTTTACCTTTTGCCTACAATCCACAATGACCTGAAATAGCTACTGCTATCGTCCTGACATTGATACTTGCGTTGGATAGGTTCAAGAGAAAGTATTTGGCCTAAAAAAATCCATTCAGAGGGAGTATGTTTCATTATTATGGAAGCAAATAACTATTAAAAATACAAGAATTCTTCACTGAAAATAAATCTGAAATAATTTTATTTGAACGTCTAACGAACTTAGTTTGCAGGAGCATTTGTTGCACAAGCCACTAGTATATGTATAATTTGAACTGGTAATGGAAATTACGGGAAAACGGCTAGACGAATTTTGATAAATGACCCCTCATTTTGAAGCTTGGAACTCAAAGTTTTTCGGAAAAATAGTAGTTTTCAGTGAAATGTCAATTTTTAAACATAATTTTCCTATTTTCCAAAATCCATCTGTCGTCAGTTTTGAGAACTAGCTAATAGCATTCACGGCCGACTTGATATTCCCTTCGCTTTTTTATAAAGGAGAAGCGAAGCGAGCATCAAGTCGGCCGTGTTGTATTTCAGAATAAAACAAAACACGTACTACAGTAAACAATATTACACGAAGGCCATGATCTGCAAGAATGCGACATATTTAGAGCTCAAATTCAATTGGTTATTAAAAATTTCAATACTGTAAAATTAATTTACAGGTTCGATTTTGTGGTGTGTAATTTTTTGGGTACAGCTGTGTATTGGATATTAAAAACTACAAAACTTGAGGTGGTTTCATCTTTGTTTTGATAAGATAAGCATAGATGGTCTAATTGAAATTTATTACATTGAGGTGATTTGATGACATTATTACCATTAGAATGAAATATTATTGTAGTTAATGCCATGATGTGACTATTTTTCATTAATCATAGGTACATATTATTGCTATATTGATGATATGAAAGTGAAACGTTTTGGGGTTATATAAGTAGATGTAGAGAATAACTTAAATTAGATTTTGATTTCTATATTTTACTGAGTGGCAGCTATATATATATATATATGTGTGTGTGTGTGTGTGTGTGTGTGTGTGTGTGTGTGTGTGTGTAGTATATGTTACTGAAAGCTATAAAACTTACGTAAGATAATATTATTAAAAATCAAATATTTTTATTGTTATTAATCAAGTGGGGTTGGGTCTTTTTCATATATTTAATGGCGGTGTGGTGTAGATATTTATATGCGTGGTTCTCTTCAGTATTGGCTCGAGAGAGAGTATCTTTCATTGTTATGGAGGCAAATAACTTTCCGAATGTCTGGTATTCTTCATTGAAAATAAATCTGAAAATGTTTATTTGAACATCTAATGAACTTAGTTTGCAGCATTTGCTGCACAAGCCACTAGTATATATATAATTTGCACTGGTAATGGAAATTATGGGAAAACGGCTGAACGGATTTTAATGAATGACCCGTCATTTTGAAGCTTGGCATCCAAGGATTTTCGGGAAAATAGTAACTTTCAGTGAAACGTTAGTTTTCCTAATAATTTTCCCATTTTCCGAAATCTATCTTTCGTCAGTTTTGAGAACTGATTACAGCATCAACTCGGCCGTGATTACAGAATAAAACAAAACACACACTACAATAAACAATAGGCTATTACACGAAGGCCATGACCTGCAGGATTGCTGACATATTTAGAGTTCAAAACCAATTGGCTATTAAAAACTTCAAGACTTACAAAAAATAATTTACCGGTCTGATTTTGAGGTGTGTAATTTTCTGAATGTAGCTGTGTATTGGATATTAAAATCTACAAAACTTGAGGTGTTTTGATGACATTATTACCATTAGAAATGAAATATTATTATAGTTAATGCAATGATGTGACTATTTTTCATTAATTATACATATTAATGCTATATTGATGATATGAAAGTGAAATGTTTTGGGGTTATGTAAGTAGATGTAGAGAATATCTTAAATTAGATATTCATTCTATAATTTACTGACTGGCGGCTATTATATATATATATATATATATATATATATATATATATATATATATATAAAACTACAAAACTTACGTAAGATAATATTTTATAGTTATTAATCAAGTGGGATTGAGTCTTTTTTCATACATTTAATGGCGGTGTGGTGTAGATATTTATATGCGCCATTCTCTTCAGTATTGGCTCGGGAGAGCGCAAAAATTACAGTTCCTAAGGAAGGGGTATTACTTACAAAATTTTGTAGCCTCCCGATCATTTCAGCAAGATCCCACAGCAGGATAAAATGATTTTTTCCTCTACATTTCAAGCTCTACATGCAGCAGCTATACCAAGATGCTATGTCTATTGTTCGAAAGCATTGCACACCTGACTTTTTTTAACTTTCACCTACAATCCACAATGACCTGAAATAGCTATAGCTTTACTTCCACATGAAAAATCCACTTGCGTTTTCGCGTTGAAATTCAAAAACTGAAGGTGAATAAGTTGAAGAAAATGTATTTGGTATAAAAAAACTCATTCAGTTGGAGTATGTTTCATTATTATGGAAGCAAATAACTTTCAAAATGTCTGGTATTCTTCATTGAAAATTAGTCTGAAAAATTTTTTATTTGAACATCTGCAGCATTTGCTGCACAAGCCACTAGTATGCTATAATTTTAATAGAAGAATAGAAAAAAAATTGGCAGGAAAATTAAAATTCACAATACTATACCCATTGTACAACATATAAAATATGGACATAGCGATAGTTGTTTTCTTTACAGTCCGACACGATGTAATAAAGTAGTGTGAGAAATGAAGTTTTGCCAATTTAAGGGTTAAAACATAGTATATCTGCCTTCGTCTATACTTTATGAGTTACTCATGAAGGGAAAAGATGTCAAGCTTGTTACGAATATCCTCATTTATAATTTGATCTAATTTAGAACTTCCTTTGATGATTCCCAGAAATTTCATCTCTGTTGTTTGGATTTTATTTCAATCTCTTTTCCGAAATGTCCAAACAAATACTTTACTATAATAATAGCGGACAGCTGTATTCTAGCAGCATTGACGTGAGTGCGAAATATCACGGACCTGACATCTAGCGGAGCGGCGTGGAATTACGTGCACAAATACAAATATTAACATAGCGGGTTTCGGACTAGACCTATTGTTTAAAACGTGAGTTACAAATGTGGAATTATATATGAAACACTTAAGAAATGTTGAATGGTATTTAATGTAAAATTATTATCTTATATCAAAGCTGCATGTTATGCGAAATATAGCATACTTCATATTACTTTCCGTAATTAATTGTTACATATTTTTTCTTTGGTTTACCGAGACAAAATCAATCTGATATTAGGAATGAATTTACAGTAATGTTTTATATACGCATTGCTGACAACTGCAAAGATAAAATTGATAGTAATCTGCTGCTTGTAATAATTAGTAAAGGCATGTGGACAACAATAAAACTTAATTTGATAAAACCCTAAAAAATTTCTAATATATTTTAACTTCTATTCACTTACTAGGTCTAAATAAAAAAAAACTAATTTGTATTTTTCTATCAACATAAAGACGAAGGAATTCGGCCTACTAAAGAATGTTGTTGACTCACGTTTTATGATCCCTTGGAAATCGAAAGTACGATTTGAAGCAATTTGTAATGCTGTAATTTTGTAGCAATTATAAACAGTACATAATTACACCCTGACAATTTAACACAGCATTAATTAATAAAACTATTAACTAGCCCAGCAACAATATACATTGCAGTTGATTACAGCTTGTTTCGCGAGTATCACCACACCGGCCGCCTAGGTAGCAGCACCAGCGTCGTTCGCACGTAAAACTGCTAGCTGTCCGGTATTATTATAGTAAGGTATTTGGTCCAAATTTCCTTCCCTTGCAGCAGTATACAGTGTGCCAGAACTTTGTAGAATTTTAAGATTGAATCACTTCTATGAGTCTTATACTGAGTTGCAAGAAAACAGACCTATAAATAATGTAGGCCTATTCCTCCATTAGTTAGTGGACCTTTAGAGTTATTGGATTGTCGGGTTGCAGAATGTTCTTAAAACATTCCGTACGCAACGTTCTGGTGGTAATATCTTCTTCACAGACGAATGTACTATCTACCGGAGTATGCATTAACAACACATCGTCTTTTGGGGTAAGAAAATTCATTCTTTTTGAAGAAGTGAAGAGAAATCCACCCCACATCATAGTGTCGGCTGAAATGAGTGCAACACACATTTTCGGCCCTTTTTTCTTCTTCTTCTTCTTCTTCTTCCAAGGTTCCGTTAATGGGCACTTCGCATTGCAAGTGCGCTGATACCAGAATACGACCTTTTCCAACCGATGGATTGGAAGATGTTCCTTTTGTCTGGCCTCCACGAAGTCCCGACCTCACAACACCTGATAATACTCTCTAGGCATTCATCAAGGACAAAGTGCGAAATCACCGATATAACAGAACGGCATAATTACGAGCAGCTGTGGAAGATGCCTTCAACGAAATGACCCTTGATTACCTCCGCAAAACATCTGCCAGGACATGGCGCGGAATTCAGCTTTGTTATGAAAATGGTCTTTATACCGATATCATGGATCGTTAAGCTATCAGGTATATGTCAATGTCGATCAATCAACATGCTCATCATAGTGTCATAAAACATGGGGGTACGCCCACTTTGTGATCTCTCTGTATAAAAATAGCATATCCTGAGAATCCTTTATAAAATGAATTACTTACAAATGGCTTTTAAGGAACCCGGAGATTCATTGCCGCCCTCACATAAGCCCGCCATTGGTCCCTATCCTGAGCAAGATTAATCCAGTCTCTATCATCATATCCCATCTCCCTCAAATCCATTTTAATATTATCTTCCCATCTACGTCTCGGCCTCCCCAAAGGTCTTTTTCCAAAGCGGGCTTCCAACTAACACTCTATATGCATTTCTGGATTCGCCCATAGGTGCTACATGCCCTGCCCATTCCAAACGTCTGGACTTAATGTTCCTAATTACGTCAGGTGAAGAATACAATGCGTGCAGTTCTGCATTGTGTAACTTTCTCCATTATCCTGTAACTTCGTCCCTCTTAGCGCCAAATATTTTCCTAAGAGCCTTATTCTCAAACACCTTTAATCTCTGTTTCTCTCTCAAAGTGAGAGTCCAAGTTTCACAACCATAAGAACAACCCGTAATACAATTTTTTAATAAATTGTAACTTTCAGAATTTTTGTCAACAGACTAGATGATAAAAGTTTCTCAACCGAATAATAACAGGCATTTCCCATATTTATTCTGCGTTTAATTTCCTCCCGAGTGTCATTTATATTTGTTACTGTTGCTCCAAGATATTTGAATTTTTCCATCTCTTCAAAGGATAAATTTTCAATTTTTGTATTTCCATTTCGTACAATATTCTGGTCACGAGACATAATCATATACTTTGTATTTTCCGGGTTTACTTCCAAACGTATCGCTTTACTTGCTTCAAGTAAAATTTCCGTGTTTCCCCTAATCGTTTGTGAATTTTCTCCTAACATATTCACGTCATCCGCAAAGACAAGAAGCTGATGTAACCCGTTCAATTCCAAACCCTGTCTGTTATCCTGAACTTTCCTAATGGCATATTCTAGAGCATAGTTAAAAAGTAAAGGTGATAGTGCATCTCCCTGCTTTAGCCCGCAGTGAAATGGAAAAGCATCAGATAGAAACTGACCTATACGGACTCTGCTGTATGTTTCACCGAGACACATTTTAATTAATCGAACTAGTTTCTTGGGAATATCAAATTCAATAAGAATATTATATAGAACTTGTCTCTTAACCTAGTCATACGCCTTTTTGAAATCTATGAATAACTGATGTACTGTACCCTTATACTCCCCTTTTTCTACAATATCTGCCGAATACAAAAAATCTGATCAATAGTCGATCTATTACGCCTGAAACCACACTTATGATCCCCAATAATTTCATCTACGTACGGAGTTAATTTTCTCAATAGAATATTGGAGAAATTTTGTTCGACGTCACAAAAGTGATACACATGTGTATGTATACTATGTGCCCGGGAGGAAAAAAGGTATCAAGTCAATTTTTTAGTGAAAATGAGATTTTTATATATTTTGAAAGCGGAAACAGTTCTCTACAATCTGGTAAAACGGTTAAAGTCAAATAAGACTCCTGACTGGGTTTATAGGGCGTTACCAAATGTCCTAAGTACTTTTTGAATCGAGCACACACAGAATAAAGGACTTAGGAATATTTAATATTTTATTCCTTACAAACCATCCCATGTTTACTTTCCATGCTTCCCTATTAAAAAGGTCTAACTTGTATTTTAGCCATTTTATCATATACTGTTGTCCTTTCCTTTTAAAACTTTTAAGTAGGCCTACCAGGGTAAACAGTGCTATAATTATTTAAGACCAATTTTTCATTCCTAATAATTTACATTTCTCACTTATTTTGATTTGAAAAAGGTCTTTTGTTTAAATAGTCCCTTTTACTCAGTTTGCATTCTAGGGTAAACAGTGCTATAATTATTTAAGACCAATTTTTCATTCCTAATAATTTACATTTCTCACTTATTTTGATTTGAAAAAGGTCTTTTGTTTAAATAGTCCCTTTTACTCAGTTTGCATTCTAGTCTAAAAAGGGCTTGAGTGTGGCTATTTTTGGAAATAATCAAGAAAGTTGTTAAATGAATAACATTACCTATTTTAGAAGATATATAAACAAACAATATCCAAGAAAAACCTCTTAATTAAAAAACTCTGTAATTGACACCAATTTCAATCTTTCTACTGCTCTCGTGTAAAGTATAAAAGTCTTTTACTGGTTGAATAGAAGAGAAGGCCTTACAGTCTTAACTCTGCCAGCTAAAATTTATTATTATTATTGTTATTATTATTATTATTATTATTATTATTATTATTATTATTATTATTATTATTCCGACAAACATGAATAATAATGCCTTAAATCTTAAACAGTGTATGGAAAGAAAAGAAATTATTTCTTTTCTTATAGTTTTAGCATCAATAGCTGAAAGAGCCCAGTTTCTGATACTACAGTATTACAATCGCTACTAATTCACCTACATACTAGTAGGCCTACTACGTAACAAGTTGCTTTAGGAAGACTAAGCAAAAGTCACGTTAATTACCAATTCCTTTTACTTCATAGAATTTAACAATGTTTTGAATATGCTAACGGTGGTATGTCGCTTTTGAATTAAAACAGTGTATAGCGAGAATAACGACGTTCGATCAGGTGATACGGGATTCGATGTAGGCCTGGAAATCTCTGGATCAGACCACCGAAGACTGCAAGCAGTGACTTACCAAGTTGGAGTAATAAGTCAACGTTAGTCCTCGTAAATGTCGGGCGTTGGTTCGACCCGCTTGTTTACAGCGCAGTGACGGCCCTCAATCACGGGTGTCCAGAGAGTTAATGGGATCAGTAGTGCATTAAATGGCGGACTACCAAGGGATGCCGGCCATGTGACCTATTTCTGTTTTAAAACCGTTCTCACATCGGAGATTTCTAGTCACCATAATATTCTGCAAAACGCTTGTAAATTCTGCATGTCTGCATATGCAGATATAGGAATTATGCCCGTATTCACATCGCAGCACTCGTATTGCACCTTATTATAATAACTCTGTGCAGTGGCGGCCCTTCTGTTCGCGTTAATTAAACTCACATGCATACGTCATTATGAAAGTTATTTTGCATACATACATCTGAGAGTGCAACTGCCTGTAATACAAGCAATAGATAGCGCGCAGTTTCATGACACCTAGGGCATGGATGTTCGGCAGCTACCAGCATGGTGACCTCTATTGTCTTATATATAGCCACTGTATCTTGCTGATACATTATAAAAGGCATAAGATTTACTATGACCAAAATATGATATCAGGATGCAAATGACACTATAAAATAATATGAAATATCCGATATTAATTAGCGTACAAAACCCTTGTTCGCCCAATTATGGAATATGGGGCAGTAGGTTGGGATCCGTACAGACAAAACCAAGTCGATTCAATAGAAAAGGTCCAACGCAAGGCAGCAAATTATGTCAAAATGGGAAAGGGACATGGTGAGGAGATAGTAAAAGACTTAGGGTGGGAACTTCTCAAGTCAAGGCGACGAAAAACCAGACTCACCGCATTGTTCAAGGTACAAATGGGACACAAAGCATGGACCGACATCAATGCTAGATTAGCAACACCATCATACTTAGGCAGGGCAGATCATATTAGCAAGTTTAAATGTAGAAAACAAAGAACGGACGTCGCAAAATTTTCCTTTGTTAACCGCACAATAGTAGACTGGAACAGCTTACCTGCGGCAACCTTTCAGGGTGGTCCTCTTAAAATCAATACATTTAAGGAAAGGTTGAGAAGATTAGACTGAAAATGTAATTGGAGGTGCAGTGTAATTATTTAAGTCGTGTCATGTAATTAATTGAGTTGATATATAATTAAGTTGATATGTAATTAATTAAGATGATATGTACTGTAATTTAGTTGATATGTAAATAAATTAAGGTGATATGTAATTAATTAAGATGATATGTAATTAAGTTCGTATGTAATTAATTAAGGTGATATGTATTTACTTAAATTTGTAATAGTTGGGTGAAATAGAAGTACTCATAAGTTAGATTTACTTTTGCTTATCGTAGGCGTTATTATAGAATAGTTTTATTTATAGTTCTAGGTTTATTGCATCTACTATTTATAGATTTACGTTTATTTTATTTATTTCATTTACGTTTCTTTTATTTTATTTCATGTAATTGTAATTATTGTATATTATACAGGGTGTTTAAAAATACGGGGCATAATTTCAGGTATGTATTTCCCACATGTAGACAATCAAAATAGTTCATTACAACATGTGTCCGGAAATGCTTCATTTCCGAGTAATGGCCTTCACAACATTGAAATTCACCGGAAAGTTTTTCTTTCCGCAGGTCGTTGTCATTACAGAAGATGTTCAATATGTCCACCTCCTGCTTGTCTCATTGACCTGCGAACACGATCCCAAACTCCAGGAGTATTGAGTATGTCCTCAGAACATGCCACAATTCGATTCCGAAGGGATTCCAAATCAGGCACCGGAGACGAATAAACCAATGATTTTAAATGGCCCCACAAGTAGAAATCGAGAGGGTTCAGATCAGGTGAGCGTGGAGGCCAAGCAATTGGGCCACCTCTACCTATCCATCGATCAGGAAACCTTCGATCCAAGTACCGGCGAGCCGTACGACTGAAGTGTGCAGGAGCGCCATCATGCAAGAAGTGAATGTGTTGACGATTGATCAGTGGAGTGTCTTCTAAAACATGAGGTATGGTGTTTTCCAGGAAGTTTGTGTACGCCCCGCCCCGTAAGTCTGTTTAGAAGTACATGGGGTCCAACTAATCGATCACCAATGATACCGGCCCACATGTTGAGGGAGAACCGCACCTGGTGATGAGATGGAACAGTTGCACGTGGGTTTTCATACGCCCATACATGCTGATTGTGGAAATTTGTTATGCCATCTCATGTGAACTGTGCTTCATCTGTAAACAATACTAAGGCAGGAAAGTTCGGATTTACACCACACTGCTGCAAGAACCACTGACAGAACCTAACTCGTGCAGGGTAATCTGCTGGTGACAGGGACTGTACACGTTGCAAATGATAAGGATACAATTGATACTCTTTCAACAGTCTCCAGACAGTCGTATGAGGAACATTGACTTGCAACGCTACCCTTCGTGTGCTGATAGAAGGAGTCATGTTCACAGCCTCCAGAATCTCCTCCTGTACTTCTGGAGTTGTAGATCTTGGTCGTCCCCTTCCCAAACCAGGAGAGTTAAATTTTCCATACTCGCACAGACGGTAATGGAGACATACAAATGTCTTCCGATCTGGATATTGTTGCTGTGGGTACCTCTCCTGGTACAAACGACGAGCCAGCGCAGCATTGCCGTCCGCCTTACCGTACATGAAGTGTATCTCTGCCAGATCTTGATTTGAATACATGTCGCACAGTCTAACGCCTACACAACACTGAATGTAACCTTCGCCTCGGAATGAACTGTCAGAGTGCCCTCTTAATGTCTCCTTTGACGGCAACGACCTGCGGAAAGAAAAACGTTCCGGTGAATTTCAATGTTGTGAAGGCCATAACTCGGAAATAAAGCATTTCAGGACACATGTTGTAATGAATTATTTTGATTGTCTACATGTGGGAAATACATACCTGAAATTATGCCGCGTATTTTTTAAACACCCTGTATATCACTACCACCGGGTGTAAACCTAATTGTAGTGTTAATAAATAAATAAATAAATAAATAAATACATACATACATACATACATACATACATACATACATATGTAGATGAATGGATAGATAAATAAACGGTTCGGTGGATAGGTGGGAAGATGGGTAAAGAGTAGGGTAGATAGATTTTCAGTTCAGTGAATAAAATAATCTACAGGTTCATGAATGATGCATGCATACATATATGTAAAGAAAGGTGTAAAAATATGTAGACCCACAAAGAGAAATGGGGATAAATGGATGTGGAGGCAGAAGAATGTATATGTGTGGCAGAAACATGGACATTACGACGAAGTAAAGAGATCCGAATGAAATGTGGATATGGAGAAGAATGGAACGTATGAAGTGGACAGATAGAATAAGAAATGAAATTGTATTGGAAAGAATAGGTGAAGGGAGAATGATGCTGAAACTGATCAGGAAGAGAAAAAGGAATTGGTTGGGTCACTGGCTGAGAAGAAACTGCCTACTGAAGGATGCATATGATGGAACGGTGAACGGGAGAAGAGTTCCGGGCAGAAGAAGATATCAAATGATTTTTTAGTAGATTATTTTACGACGCTTTATCAACATCTTAGGTTATTTAGCGTCTGAATGAGATGAAGGTGATAATGCCGGTGAAATGAGTCCGGAATCCAGCACCGAAAGTTACCCAGCATTTGCTCATATTAGGTGTAGGAAAAACCTCGGAAAAACTCTCAACCAGGTAACTTGCCCCAACCGGGAATCAAACCCGGGCCACCTGCTTTCGCGGCCAGACGCAATAGTCATTACTCCACAGGTGTGGACGATATTAAGATATATGGGTGATATGATGAGACTATTTCGTATTCGACAGATAATGGAGAAAAAATGGGAGTATAAGAGTACATTGCATCAGTTATTCATAGATTTAAAAAAGGCATATGACTCGGTTAAGAGAGAAGTTTTATATGGTATTCTTATTGCATTTGGTATTCCCAAGAAACTAGTTCGATTAATTAAAATGTGTCTCAGTGAAACGAACAGCATAGTTCGTGTAGGTCAGTTTCTATCAGATGCGTTTCCAATTCAATGTGGGCTAAAGCAAGGAGATGCACTATCACCTTTACTTTTTAACTTCGCTCTAGAATATGCCATTAGGAAAGTTCGGGATAACACAGAGGGTTTGGAATTGAACGGGTTACATCAGCTTCTTGTCTATGCGGATGACGTGAATATGTTAGGAGAAAATCCACAAACGATTAGGGAAAACACGGAAATTCTACTTGAAGCAAGTAAAGAGATAGGGTTGGAAGTGAATCCCGAAAAGACAAAGTATATGATTATGTCTCGTGACGAGAATATTGTACGAAATGGAAATATAAAAATTGGAAATTTATCTTTTGAAGAGGTGGAGAAGTTCAAATGTCTGGGAGCAACAGTAACAAATATAAATGATACTCGGGAGGAAATTAAACACAGAATAAATATGGGAAATGCGTGTTATTATTCGGTTGAGGAACTTTTATCATCCAGTCTGTTGTCGAAAAATCTGAAAGTTAGAATTTATAAAACAGTTATATTACCGATTGTTCTGTATGGTTGTAAAACTTGGACTCTCACTTTGAGAGAGGGACAGAGATTAAGGGTTTTTGAGAATAAGGTGCTTAGGAAAATATTTGGGGCTAAGAGGGATGAAGTTACAAGAGAATGGAGAAAGTTACACAACACAGAACTGCACGCATTGTATTCTTCACCTGACATAATTAGGAACATTAAATCCAGACGTTTGAGATGGGCAGGGCATGTAGCACGTATGGACGAATCAAGAAATGCATATAGAGTGTTAGTTGCAAGACCGGAGGGAAAAAGACCTTTGAGGAGGCCGAGACGTAGATGGGAGGATAATATTAAAATGGATCTGAGGGAGGTGGGATATGATGATAGAGATTGGATTAATCTTGCACAAGATAGGGACCGATGGCGGGCTTATGTGAAGGCGGCAATGAACCTTCGGGTTCCTTAAAAGCCAGTAAGTAAGTAAGTAAGTATGATGAGACTAGAGGAAGGCAGAAAATAGGAAAGACTGGAGAATGCTGGGTTTGCAGTGAAGGACTTTGGCAAAAAACTATGACTGAATAATTATTATTATTCCATGAATTCATGAATCCGTGCATTGTTCCACAAACCCTTGAACATCTGAAATTCCATTCGAAGATGAGTGAAGTTAGAGCAAGGCATAGCACATCTGCTTCAACAGAGGAGCGTTGCGTTAATACGGGCTAAAATCCCAACATGTAGATTCAGCAGCGAGAAACAACTCTGAAAGGGAGTCCGGGTATAAAAAAGGAAAAGCCTGTATAAAAAGTCAGGTCCGCAGTCCAGTATTGAAACGACTGTATCAAATCATGCATACCCCAATTTTTTTGTGAATTATTTGCAAAGCGTCCCGAGTCTAGAAAATGATGTAGTGGAGGGGGGAGGGGGAAGCAGCCGGTACCGCAACTATGTTTGATTATTATTCCATGTGTTTCCCGGAGGGATGTCCCGGGGGGAATGTTCACCACAGCACAACGATGGACAGCGGGGTGGATAGGGGGCGCAGTCAAATTAGCAGGTTACACCGACCACCCACAAAACACGGCCGGCGTTCTCCAGGGTTTAGCGCCGCGCGCACATAAAAAAAAGGAACTGGAGAATTCACATATTTACCGAATTCATGTGGATTTACTGCTAGAGGTGAGGGAGTGTGGGAACCTATCACAATGCTGTGCATATGGGGCGTTTCCATCTCGGTGTGCAATGTTTGAATTGTTTCGTTCCCGTGGGAAATACGGAGACTTGTAGCGCTGATAATTCAGCAGCCATCCTCTGTCCGTGTAGCGAGAATATCAATCCCTTTTTAATGTCTGCATGTATATTATATCATTAAATTACACTCAAGTTCACCAGTTGTTGGAATCTACGCGGCTAAGCTGAAACACAACACGTAAATGTAACTTATGTTCATTGATCTCGTTTCATTCGCAGCAAAATCTAATTCATTTTCGATTCCAGTAGCAAAAATAATACCTGCAGCACTTCTGCCGTAGTGTAGGGGTAGCGAATTGAAGTCGTGCCACGAGAGTGCGTTCGGGCGTCAGTTCAAATCTCTCTTGAGTTGATCTCTTAAGTTCGTTTTCTTTCCGAATTTATTTCCAACCCTAAGGAGAGTGTTAAGCAATGTCATGGCAGAGACAATAACTCATTTTTTATATTATTTTGTACCTATTATGATTTAATTTCTGCATTTGTATTTTTTATCTTATCCTTTGGCATTTGTCTTTTTGTATTTATATATTGTATTTTATATGTGTTTCTTTTCTCTCTCTGTATTTGTTTTCTTGTATTTTGTTTTTATTTATTTTTTGTTTATTTTTCCTCTCTGCATTTGTTTCTTTTTTGTATTTGTATTTCTGGTTGTGTGGTGGAGAAGCCCTGATAGCGTGAAGTCCACCAGATAGAATGAATGAATGAATGAATGAATGAATGAATGAATGAATAAGAAATAAATAGACAAGTAGATAAATGAGTGAAATAAATAAATAAGTAAATAAGTAACTAAAGAAATAAATAAAATAAATTAATTAATAAATAAAACAAAAGTAAATACATATGTAAGTAAATAAATAAGTAAATAAATAAATAAAACAAAAGTAAATAATTAAACAAAAGTGAATAAATAATTAAATTAAACAATAAATAAATAAACAATAAATAAGTAAATAAACAATAAATAAAATAAAAATAAATAAATAAAACAAATATAAATAAATAAAACAAAAATAAATGAATAAAAGAAAAATAAATGAATTAAAGAAAAATAAATGAATTAAAGAAAAAGAAATGAATAAAAGAAAAATAAATGAATACAAGAGAAATAAATAAATAACAGAAAAATGAATAAGTAAAAGAAAAATAAATAAATAAGTAAATAAATAAATAAATAAATAATTATGAGATTACTCTCTGTCCGTGTTGCGCGAATATCAATCCCTTTTTAATGTCTGCATGTATATCATATCATTAAATTACACTCAAGTTCACCAGTTGTTGGAATCTACGCAGCTAAGCTGAAACACAACACGTAAATGTAACTTATGTTCATTGATCTCGTTTCATTCGCAGCAAAATCTAATTCATTTTCGATTCCAGTAGCAAAAATAATACCTACAGCACTTCTGCCGTAGTGTAGGGGTAGCGAATTGAAGTCGTGCCACGAGGGTGCGTTCGGGCGTCAGTTCAAATCCCTCTTGAGTTGATCTTTCAAGTTCGTTTTCTTTTCGAAATTATTTCCAACCGTAAGACGAGTGTTACGCAATATCATGGCAGATGCAATAACTCATTTTTATATTATTCTGTATTATTATATTACTAATTTCTTGTACCTATTATGATTTCATTTCTGCATTTGTTTTTTTTTATCTTATCCATTGGCATATATGTTTTTGTATTTACATTTGTATTTTTATATCTGTTTCTTTTTCCTATTTGTATTTGTTTTCTTGTATTCTGTTTTTATTTATTTTTGTTTATTTTTCCCCCTCTGCATTTGTTTCTTTTTTGTATTTGTATTTCTAGGTTGTGTGGTAGAGAAGACCTGATAGTCTGAACTCCACCAGATAGAATGAAAGAATGAATGAATGAATAAATAAATAAGAAATAAATAGACAAGTAGATAAATAAGTAAAATAAATAAATAAGTAAGTAAATAAATAACTAATTAAATAAATAAGTAAATAAATAATAAGTAAATAAATAAGAAAATAAATAAATAAAACAAAAACAAACACATGAAAGAAAAGTGAATAAATCAAACAAAAGTAAATAATTAAACAAAATTAAATAAATAAATAAATAAAACAAAAACAAACACATGAAAGAAAAGTGAATAAATCAAACAAAAGTAAATAATTAAACAAAATTAAATAAATAAATAAATAAAACAATAAATACGTAAATAAACAACAAATAAGTAAATAAAACAATAAATAAAATAAAAATAAATAAATAAAATAAATATAAATAGATAAAACAAAAATAAATGAATAAACAAAAATAAATAAATAAAAGGAAAATAAATGAATAAAAGAAAAATAAATGAAGAAAAGAAAAATAAATGAAACCAACAAAAAAATATATAAATAAAAGAAAAATAAATAAATAAAAGAAAAATGATTAAATAAAAGGAAATAAATAAATAAAACAAAAATAAATAAATAAATAAAACAAACAAAAATGAATGAATAAGTGAATAAATAACCGATTACTTCGACATTAATTCGTAGAGCCGTTAAGAATATAAAGTGACGAAATAAGTAATACTCTAATAATAATAATAATAATAATAATAATAATAATAATAATAATAATAATAATAATAATAATAATCCTTGGCGCCACATCCCTTAAAGGACCCAGACCGACCAGCTGGCTGCTGATCTCACGCCCATATGCCAAAGCAGAGGTGGACGATCATCCAATCAGAATGGAGGTATCATGGAGTTAGCACGGTGATCCCCCCAGCCGTTTTACCTGTCTTTCGCAACCGTATTTCGCTACCCATCGCAGCTCCCCAAGTGCATCACGATGCTGGGTGGGCACCGGTTCCATACACTGGCCGAAATTTCATGAGAAAATTTCTTCCCCCATGAGGACTCGAACCAGCGCGCATTCCATAACGCGAGTCCTAGGCAGGATGCCTTAGACCACGACGCCACGGCGCTGAATTTCATAACATAAAACTATACTGAAATGGACCCATTACGGTGCACTTATTGTTACCTGTTTTCATTACAGTGCAGTTTTGCGAAGTTTTTGGAATAATATTTGAATACAGAATATATTGTATTTGCAATTCTAAAAATATGATCGTGCAAGAAATGTTGTACAATACACGTTTGTGAAATGCATTAAAAAATCTCGGAAATTGAAAAAATAGCTTTGCTCGTTTTTTTTTTTTTTTTTTATAACTTTTCCTCGATTTTGTAAAAAAAAAAAAACATTTCCCATCCTTGTGTCATAATGCACTATTTTTTTTTTTTTTTGTAAAATTAAAATTTAAGTAGTTATTATCAATATTCCATACTTATTGTTAACTCTGTGTAATCATTTAAACCCCACCACAATTTTGAGGACCTAGGGTACAGCAAATAACTCAATGTCATTTTAATATTTCCATACATCTTGATTACACAAAACGGATACAACCCCAACATAATAGACAACATAATACGTAAGACAAAACAAAACCACAAAAAAACATAAGAATACAACACAAACACAAGAACACAAAAAATACATCACATTAACATACGAAAACAAACACACACACATAAAATTGCAACTTCATTCAAGAAATTAAATTACAACATCGCATACAGAACAAATAACACTCTACAAAAACATCTCAACACACAAACACAAACAAACAAATACAACCACACAGACGTATACAAACTCAAATGTAACACCTGCAACAACTTCTACATAGGACAGACAGGCAGATCATTTCAAACAGTTAAAAAGAACACATCACAGCCATAACAAAATTACAAAACACCTCCACATATGCAGAATACATCACAAATGCCAACGACACCTACAGAGACATCAACACAGACATGGAAATACTGCACATCCAACCAAAAAGCCAGAAACTCAACACACTAGAACAATATGAAATATACAGACACACTAAAACACACCCCCAACGATATTCTCAACACACAACTCAATTTCAAAACACATATACTCTTTGAATAATTTCAAGGAAAACTTGTTCCGGGGCCGGATATCGATCCCGGGACCCTTCGCTTAGCGCGCGAACGCTCTTCCGACTGAGCTACCCCAGGAACTATACACGACACCGTCACAATTTTTCATTTGTATCCACACGACTCAAATGAGGTGACCAGACGCCAGAAGTCAACTGTGAGTGCACACAAATACTTGTGTGACTTAAATTGTGGCGGAGGGTCCCGGGATCGATACCCGGCTCCGGAACAATTTTTCCTTGAAATTATTCAAACCTGCTTTACAGGGAGCTACTACCTGAAAGCCAGATTTGTATACATACAATCTTTGAGTCCACACCTGTGGAGTAACGGTTAGCGCGTCTAGCTGCGAAACCAGGTGGCCCGGGTTCGATTCCCGGTTGGGGCAAGTTACCTGGTTGCGGTTTTTTCCGGGGTTTTCCCTCAACCCAACATGAGCAAATGCTGGGTAACTTTCGGTGTTGGACCCCGGACTCATTTCACCGGCATTATCACCTTCATCTCATTCAGACGCTAAATAACCTAAGCTGTTGATAAAGCGTCGTAAAATAATCTACTAAAAAAAACAATCTTTGACTCTACACTACGAACGCACCCTCACAGGAAACAACAAGAGGTGCCAGTTCTGAAGATGACCCAAAATAGGTCGAAACGTGTTAACAAGGTACGTTAAAATTTAACACAAGAAAGACATCATACATATTCCGAAATTAATATTTCCATAACATGGAAACTTCTGATTCTCCAGATATCTAATAAAATTCCTGTTACCCATAGCACTACATGTTTATAAGCTGGAATCTAGTTCGGTTTAGAAATCTCTCAGGGTTATTGAAAACGGCATGGCTTACACGCGCTGTAGAGCCGTGGGATGTCATTGTACTGCATTCCACATGGACGACGCATTTCTTTATCACACTCGTACTACAATGAGAACTTGAGAGCGACCTCGGGGGCAGGCGTGTATGTAAATAGCTGCTTTCACAAGACCTCACGGCTCTTGACTTTCTGAAGAGAGCTCGCCCCCGGGTCTTGAACCTGAAACCTGAAAGAGAACTGACACGTACAAAGTGGAAAGTTCTCCACGTCACATGTTGCATGCAAGGAGTCAGATATGTTTTAAGAGCCCAAGGAATTGAAGGCTTTCACAATTTAAGGACTCTGGTACTCTTATATGCTATGTTGCAGAGCATTTTCTGGTTTTACAAGCTACGCTATAGAGAGAAGTAACACAACATTTCGCAATTCCTTCCTACTTAGCATTCGAGACGAAAAGAAGAAGTAAGGAAGTGTTTCATATATGTTGCAGTTATATCTAATCCACCATGATGTGAGTACAGTGTTATGAAATAAATAAATGAATAACTAAATAAATAAATAAATAAATAAATAAATAAATAAATAAATAAATAAATAAATAAATAAATAAATAAATAAATAAATAAATAAGTAAATAAATAAATAAATAAATAAGTAAGTAAATAAATAAGTAACTAAATAAATAACTAAATAAATAAATAGCTACAAAAATAAATAAATAAATAAATAAGTAGCTAAATAAATAACTAAATAAATAAGTAAATAAATAAATAACTAAATAAATAAATAGTTCATTAAGTAAATAAATGGCTGAATAAGTAAATAAGGAAATAAGCAAATAAATAAGAAACTAATAATTTAATAAATAAATAGATGGATTGTTGGATGAATGAATGAATTAATGAATAGATGAATAAATATATGGTTAAGTAAATAAATAACTAACTAAATAAGTAAGTAAATGAGTAAATAAATAAGTAAGCAATTAAGGAATTTAATAAATAAATGGGTAAATGGATTGATGGCTGTATGGATGATGGATTAATGGATGGATGGATGAATAAATAGATAAATGAATGAGTAAATAAATAAATAAGGAATAAGTAATTTAGTAAATAAATGGATGAATGAATGACTGAATGAATAAATAGATAAATGGATGAATGAATAAATAAATAAGTAAATAAATAAAGGAATAAATAGTTCAGTAAATAAATGGATGGATGAATGAATGACTGCATGGATAAATAGATAAGTGGGTAGATGAATGAATAAATACATAAGTAAATAAATAAAGAAATACATAATTTAGTAAATAAATGGATGGATGAATGAATGACTATGAATAAATAGATAAATGGATAAATGAATGAATAAACAAATAAATAAATTAGTGAATAAATTGATTGATGGATGAATGACTGAATGAATAAATAGATAAATGGATAAATGAATGAATGAATAAATAAATAAATAAGTAAATAATTTAGTAAATAAATTGATGGATGGATGAAGGAATGGATGGATTAATAAATAGATTGATGAATGAATAAATATGTAAATAAGTAAGTAAATAAATCAACAAAAAACAAACAAGGAAATAAACAAATAAATACGTAATAAATGAAAGATAAAATATTAATTAATAAAATAATTAATAATATAATAAATTAATGGATGAATGAATGAAAGATAAGTAAATGTATCCAACAGAAGAATGAATCTTTAAGAGTTTGCCTATCAAATGAGGTGTGCCACGTTCATTTCTCATTAGTACTTAATGGTATGAAAGTGTTACCATACTTTGAATGAAGATGTACAATAGGCCCATATTGATGGTACCTGTGTGTGCTTTAACACTACATACGAAGTTCTACCCACAATTCATGTCATCCATCTAGAAATTCGCTGGTTCATCCACCTAGCTACTTAGTCATTCATCCAACTGGTTATTCACACATTCACTTGCCAGGTTGCCTACGCATTATTTCGTCTAACTGTTCGATCATTTATTAATTGATTAATTGAAATAGTCCTTCATTCGTCCGCCCGTCCATTCATCCATTCATTTATTCGTACGTTTAGCTATTCAGTTATTTATTAGTCTAAATTTTCACTTAATCATCGTTCTAGCTATTTATTCTTTCGTCTAGTTGGTCACTCAGTGTTACGCGTCTCTATTAATTAATTAATTCGTTTAATTATTCACTCTTTCATCCCCCTAGACATTCATTAATGCATCTGGTTATTCATATATTTGTCATTTAATTTTTCACTTATTTATCCGTCTAGCTATTCATTAATAAATTTTTCTAGTTCTCGTTTGAAGAGGTGGAAAAATTCAAATATCTTGGAGTAACAGTAAAGGCTCATTCACAATGAAAATTAAACATAACGTAAGCGTTAACTTAAAAATGTAAACGTTACGGGAACATAAACATAACGGCAAAGATACTTGGTAACCATGGAAACATAACAACGACGCCATTTCCTCATATTCTGTCGTATACTTCAGCGCTCCACGATTGTGTTCTGTTTGCAAATCACGTAAGCATAAGCATGAAAGTTTGGAGTTTGCAAACTTTCATGTTAACGTCTTACGGCAATGTTTATGTCAATGCTTATGTGAATCATTGTGAATGATCCCATTTGGTAGCCTGGGTACAAACTTCGGTGTTTATGTTACGGTTATGTTTAATTTTCATTGTGAATGGATCTTAACAAATCGTCGTTGTTCTTGCAATAACTCCTATGTGACAAATTTATGGATTTTCAGACTTTTTCTGTATTAAATAACTTAGTGATACAGCAAATAATAAAATCTGTTATATGTAATTATATTTTTTTCTTTCGGAAATGTAAGAATTCACAGTCTCCTATGTACGGCTGCCATAGGATGAATTAATGTGTTTTTTCTTCTTTCTGAAAATGTTTATATTTTACATATAGCAGTTATTGCAGGAATAACGACGAAATATAAATGCAACTCGGGAAGAAATTAAAATATGTGAAATGCCTATTATTATTCGATTCAGAAGCTTTTGTCATCCAGTCTGCTCTCAAAAAAAATCTGAAAGTTAGAATTTATAAAACAGTTATATTACCGGTTGATCTGTATGGCTGTGAAACTTGGACTCTCACTTGAGAGAGAAACATAGGTTAAGGGTGTTTGAGAATAGGGTGCTTAGGAAAATATTTGGGGCTAAAAGGGATGAAGTTACAGGAGAATGGAGAAAGTTACACAACACGGAACTGCACAGATTGTATTCTTCACCTGACATAATTAGGAACATTAAATCCAGACGTTTGAGATGGGCAGGGCATGTAGCACGTATGGGCGAATCCAGAAAAGCATATAGAGTGTTAGTTGGAAGGCCGGAGGGAAAAAAGATCTTTGGGGATGCCGACAATTAGATGGGAGGGTAATATTAAAATGGATTTGAGGGAGGTGGGATATGATTGTAGGGACTGGATTAATCTTGCACAGGATAGGGACAAATGGCGGGCTTATGTGAGGGTGGCAATGAACCTCCGGGTTCTTTAAAAGCCATTTGTATGTAAGTTTTTCACTCATTTATCCGTCTAATTATTCACTAAATAATTCATTCATGCGTCTGTCTATTTACTCATCCATCTGTCTCTTTAATCACTCATTTATCATTCTAGTTTTTCATTAATTCTTCCACCTAGCAGTAGCGGCCCGCGGTTACAAAGGTTGGCAGTTCTGCATGAAAAATAGTGTCTTTAGCAAACGCATGCTGTTTATTGCATCTAAATCGGGTAACGCGTGTAATTACAGCGCCTTCTCGAAGTTGACTGTGCACCAGAAATTGTACTCCAGCCATCCGTGCCTACACCTCTCCCACCTGGTACAACTAGTCACGTAGTGGAGATGTGCCCCACATGCTTTTCTAGTTTTTAAGCCAAATTAACTAAATCCTTCACTCCGGTGTTTGTCCATGTAAACAGAATACATGGGGGGGGGGAAGCGTTTTCATGAGCGCAGCAAAAAACCAATCTTATCCATTACACATTTCGGTATTAAAATGACTGGTAGGCTACATGATTTCTTCGACTTTCTCCAGAGATTTCAGTATTTAAATTTTGTGTAGGACGTCCTAATTTCTTAAGTTAACGTGCAATTTCTCTTTTAATTTCGAAAAGGGTTGGTCGATTAGGTTTTCATTCCATTCATTTTTAATATAAAATATTTCCTTAGACACACTAACTAATCACATCACACCACCCACAGTACTATAACACACTGGAACTGTAATGATATGCAGCAGTCCAGAAGCCTATGTGTTCTAACGCAGGTCATAAGAGATGAGGGTGTTGACGGTTCTTTTGTATATTCGGAGAGAGCTGCTTCGGTTGCATCTCTAATGCAGTCTTATGGAAAGGTGAAGAAAACCAGTTTTCTGCTGCCAACTGCCCTACGTTGTGCTTCAGGAACTGCCGATCACAGATCCGGAAAAGTACACTACAGCTAAAATTTTTTCAGGTCCATTTAAATGGCGGTTCTGCAGCTCTGCAGTTCTTATTGTAGAACCGCCCCTGCCACCTAGTTATTCACTCATTCACCCACCTATGCTTTGACCCATTTATCACATAGCTATTCACTTGTTCGTCAGTGTAGACATTCTTGATTCTAGCCTGCCACTCGTTACACACTCTTCCCTCATTCAGAAGCCTCTCCTAGCAACTCTCAGCCGTGTCGCAATACGAGTGTGGTGCATGTGTTATTCATCACCGCGAGGCGTTGTAGTCGTCCGTCCCTCCTTGATGTGATGATGACGTATTGATCTCAACGTCGCTGCTCATTTGTTGATCTTAAATCCCCTTCTCCATTTCCCTCTGTTATCTTAACCCAGTCTGACTGAACCCAATTCCGAAACTTTATAGAATATCGAATTCCTATACTCTATTCCCTTCATCATATGTCAGTCTTCTTTTCTCCCTTTATAAGCCCATTCATATATCAGCTGGTTGACGACGGAATTCGTTATCCACGCCGCCTGATTGGATGGGAGGCGAAGACGATTATGAGGTTAAGTTAATTTGAGACTAGCCTTAACTTTTGCCTCTAAAGTTTGGGTAGAATTCTACAATCCTCGTTCAGGGCTGGTTATGCAGCGTCCTGTAAATACCATGTCTTTATTGTTCTGTTAATAATTGTAACTGTTTTTTCCTAAACGAATCTCAAGTTAAGTTATCTCGGAATAATAAATAATCGATCAACACTTACGCTGGGATGAACATGTTCTTTTTCTTTGTAGTAAATTAAGAAAAATTATTCACTATTTTATTATTCTACGAAATTATTTGACTATCCATTCTTTACCACTGATTTACCTCGTATTAGTACAAGCTATATTCCAATATGGTATTATAGAATAGGGTTATGCTTTTAGTACCTCCCTCATGCTAATAACACTGCTACAGAAAAGAATATGTCTTAATAAACCACTTGATTATCCCTCAGAACTGTTGTATTCTGAATTTAAAGTATTTGATATTGAATTTCGTACATAAAAACCGAAATATGTTTAATTTGTATTCACATAAATATAAAACTAAAAGATCAGACAACATATGCTAGACAGAGTCTAAATGTACCACAACTGTAGCATATAATCACAGTAGCAACTTCGGTCCATGGCTTTATGATAAGATGACAGTTAAATTCCCAAACATTCAATTTGCTAATGCTCCTTATTTTAAAAACTGAATTAAAAATTGTTGTTTAGGGAGAAAATATAAAACAGTTTCAATTACTGTAATATCTCTTTTTTTCTTTTTGCTTTTTATTATGTTAATTAATAAAATACAATTTTGTGGAATGCCTCATGAGCACGAGTATGTGCTCTTTCTTGTGTGGTAGAATGATTTTATATGTAAAAAAATGAAACTTATTTTTGTTCTAACAATAAATAGTAATAATAATAATAGTAATAATAATAATAATAATAATAATAATAGTGATAATAAAGGTAAAAGGTAAAGGTATTCCCATAACATGCCATGAAGGCATTTGGGGGGCATGGAGATAGAGCCCCATGCTTTCCATGACCTCGGCACTAGAATGAGGTGGTGTGGTCGGCACCACGCTCTGACAGCCTTTTACCCTCGGGAAAGACCCGGTACTCAATTTTATAGGAGGCTGAGTGAACCTCGGGGCCGTTCTGAAAGTTTGGCAACGAGAAAAAATCCTGTCACCACCTGGGATCGAACCCCGGACCTTCCAGTCCGTAGCCAGCTGCTCTACCAACTGAGCTACCCGGCCGCCAATAATAGTGATAATAATGATAATAATAATAATAATAATAATAATAATAATAATTTACACAACGCAGAGCTGCACGCATTGTATCCTTCACCTGACATAATTAGAAACATTAAATCCAGACGTTTGAGATGGGCAGGGCATGTAGCACGTATGGGCGAATCCAGAAATGCATATAGAGTGTTAGTTGGGAGGCCGGAGGGAAAAAGACATTTGCGGAGGCCGAGACGTAGATGGGAGGATAATATTAAAATGGATTTGAGGGAGGTGGGATATGATGATAGAGACTGGATTAATCTTGCTCAGGATAGGGACCGATAGCGGGCTTATGTGAGGGCGGCAATGAACCTCCGGGTTCCTTAAAAGCCAGTAAGTAAGTTAGTTAATAATAATAATAATAATAATAATAATAATAATAATAATAATAGTAATACGGTTCTACACTGGGGTACGTGGTAGTCACACAATTAGCTAATTTCCATGCTAGACAGCGATCCGTGCGTCCCTGATTGCAGCCCTAATCACGGCCCGACGTGAGCAGCCGCACCGGCGTGTGGTTGTGCGGCTTCTTCTGTAAACTGCACAATGAAGGGATGGATGGCTTCCAGGAGCCAGGTACAGCCCGCGCCCCGTAACAGAGACTGCCTGTCCTTGCCCTTGACATCTATCTTGCGTTTCGGTCACACATATTCCTGTGTAATGTAATATAATGTGGGCTATGTATGCGTCGGTATTAGTAATAGTTAGGCAGTGGATGCGGGATGACTTATCGTTGAATGTAGGTGCACATTTACTATTTGTTACATTTTTTTCATTCAGACCATTGACTGAACAGGTTTTAAACGTAAACAGACAACGTTAACCTGCTACCACAGTCTACTATATACAGTCGCGAAGCTCAATATGTAGTAAAAATGCAAACATGAGTAGTTGTCCACCACTAGGATCGCTACTATCGGCTCATCATCGCAGATCTCTCTCCTAGCAGACGAGAAAATATGTTACACTTTCGTTGTCGTGTTCTTTTGGAAAAATTAACACCTTCCTTCCATTATTGAAATATTAAATGCATAAAGTTAATTTATTATTTTAATGAAGTATATTAAATTCTACCATAAACTCGAAGATACCTGCAAGAAACAGGTTAATATTATTTTTGTTTGTGCAAAACGAACTGAAATTTACTATAATCGTTTCACTCATTCAAGATTATAGCGATAATTAACTATGAAACCAATAAATATTAATTTGCATTTCCCTTTACAACAATAATAATGGAAATATGAATTATTGGAGTAATTTAGGTGTACCGTTACCTGTAGTGTAGGCTTATGTAGTTAACAAAATGGGATAAGGTTAAGCAATAATAATCACACCAGAATTGGAAAAAAACGTGATTAATAAATTTTATTGTAACAGACTTTTTCTACGTCTCTAGTAAAGTAACAAATAAAAATAACAACAGAATTCACAGCTATAATTAAAAACATATCCTTTGAAAAAAAAAGTAGGCCTAAGCAATAATAATCCCACCAGAATTTAAAATAAAACGTGATCAATAAATTTCATTAAAACAAACTTAATTTTTCCACGTCTCTAGTAAAATATTATTATTCCAATTATTGTATTTTAGCCATTAACATTTTCATTACAACCAATAACGAACATTTCACAAGTATCAATGTGAAATACAAAAGGCATATGACTCGGTTAAGAGGGAAGTATTATATGATATTCTTATTGAATTTGGTATTCCCAAGAAACTAGTTCGATTAATTAAAATGTGTCTCAGTGAAACATACAGCAGAGTCCGTATAGGTCAGTTTCTATCTGATCCTTTTCCAATTCACTGCGGGCTAAAGCAGGGAGATGCACTGTCACCTTTACTTTTTAACTTCGCTTTAGAATATGCCATTAGGAAAGTTCAGGATAACAGGCAGGGTTTGGAATTGAACGGGTTACATCAGCTTCTTGTCTATGCAGATGACGTGAATATGTTAGGAGAAAATACACAAATGGTTAGGGAAAACACGGAAATTTTACTTGAAGCAAGTAAAGCGATCGGTTTGGAAGTAAATCCCGAAAAGACAAAGTATATGATTATGTCTCGTGACCAGAATATTGTACGAAATGGAAATATAAATATTGGAGATTTATCCTTCGAAGAGGTGGAAAAATTCAAATATCTTGGAGCAACAGTAACAAATATAAATGACACTCGGGAGGAAATTAAACGCAGAATAAATATGGGAAATGCGTGTTATTATTCGGTTGAGAAGCTCTTATCATCCAGTCTGCTGTCCAAAAATCTGAAAGTTAGAATTTATAAAACAGTTATATTACCGGTTCTTCTATATGGCTGTGAAACTTGGACTCTCACTCTGAGAGAGGAACATAGGTTAAGGGTGTTTGAGAATAAGGTGCTTAGGAAAATATTTGGGGCTAAGCGGGATGAAGTTACAGGAGAATGGAGAAAGTTACACAACACAGAACTGCACGCATTGTATTCTTCACCTGACATAATTAGGAACTTGAAATCCAGACGTTTGAGATGGGCAGGGCATGTAGCACGTATGGGCGAATCCAGAAATGCATATAGAGTGTTAGTTGGGAGACCGGAGGGAAAAAGGCCTTTAGGGAGGCCGAGACGTAGATGGGAGGATAATATTAAAATGGATTTGAATGAGGTGGGATATGATGATAGAGAATGGATTAATCTTGCACAGGATAGGGACCGCTGGCGGGCTTATGTGAGGCCGGCAATGAACCTTCGGGTTCCTCAAAAGCCATTTGTAAGTAAGTATCAATGTGAAATACGCAACGAGCTAGCACTCGATGGAAATACGACACAGTCTAAATCGACCGTGGACAGTCTATTGTTTCTAGTTGCTAACGGCTTGGAGCGCTTTATCACGAGATTTGCAAAAAATCACCTCAAGCTTCGCGACTGTATATAGTAGACTGTGCTGCTACTGTATCTCCGTATAGTCAGAAGGAAAAGAAAAATGATGTACTGTAGCACATACCTCGTCATCATTGATGCAATTACCAGCGTTGCAACGATATATTTTCGTAAGTTGTCGAAGCTGAATCGTCTTCGCCTATCGCTTAAACCAGGCCTGCACAAACAGCGCTCAACGAGCGCGCACGCTCCTTCGGAGCGGGAGAGCGGTGTTTACCGCTCGCCGAAACGGAGAGGAAGATCAAAGTCGTTTTATAGTTTATGAAGATACGTCAGAATGACATAGACTTGCTACAGGTAGAGGAGAGGAAACGACCACTCAGCTATCTAGTGGAGTGCAGTGTGTAGGCCTATTCTCAGTAACTGTTTCACGTTGCTTACCTACTGCTACAGTACAGTATGGAGGAATCTAAAAGACGGAACATAACATTTAACATTTAACGATTTATATCTCGAACTTATTGATCTTCAGTGTGACCTAAGAGCTAAAGATCGTTTGAATAATACTACTAGCCTGGTTGAGTTTTACAAGACTAAACATTAGCAATAATAACCACGACTACACAGGCTGGCTATGAAAATGATTGCTATGTTTGGCTCAACATTTATATTTGTGAGCAACTGTTTTCTATAATCATCATTAATAAAGGCAGACATCGAACATCTGTAACTGATGTTTCATTATGATCAGTAGGCTACTGTTCCTTTCAGCTGCCAACAGCATAAAACCCCGTTTTGATGTACTGATAAACAAAAATATAACAAAATGATATTGTACATTTAAGTAGCTATAGAATGTCTATTATTTCTGTAAAATAAATATTTCTTTATTAATTAATAATAGTCCAAGATAGTTTTGCAAACACTGAACGGGAATTCATTTCATAAGCACTCGTAATAGTACTTCCTTTTGTGTATATCTTGTACGAGATCACCCCTTCTTCCAGTCCACCCTTATACAGAGCGCAGCTAATATCTGCATTCCTCTCGTGAGCTGTGAGCCGGCTCGGAGAGCGGAAACCTTGTGCAGGCCTGGCTTAAACGGTTTTTTGTATCGAGAGAATTTCTGAAGAAAACTTCTAAAATGGGGATCACTCAGTTTTCTTTAGAAGAATATTTGCACTGAGCATCATGTTGCACGTGTCTTTGCAAAACATTTCGTTAGACCCGCACAAATAAATGATGATGATGATGATGATGCTGATGATGTAGATGGTTCCTCAGATTTAATTTCAACGAATTTCCTGTGCGATGTACTGTTGCAATGTTTCTCTATAGCCTGAGTTGTTCTGGTTTTTATTTCAATTTTACATACATTACCCACGATATTGTCTTCGTTAATAAGTTACATAAAATGTCACTTCCATACTTCTTAATTATTGCACTTCGTATCTCTGAGCGAATTTAACGTTTTGCTTTCGACATTATGAATGGATCAGCACTACACTATTCAACGCGTACTAAATACTTGAGCAGGATAACACAAATTCACACATTGCGTTGCAACGTTTCTATGAACAGACCGGGGTTCCTTCGTTCTGTACGCTGCTGTACTCGCCAGGTACACAAAAGACGGACGGCGCGGCACGTGCCATATACTCCGATACGAAACAACTTCACTTTTCCTTAAGTTATCCCGCATACACTGTCTAGTAATAGTCGACAGGGACATGGACCAGTCATAAGCATTAAGAGGTTTTGACATACTATTTTCAAACCTGCCTTCTATACGGAATGGAAGTGAAATAATCCTGCAGATTGAAAGAGGCGTTAGAGTACTTTAAATAAATAGAAATCCTACATCACATTTTGTTATTAAATGCACGGTTAATTAGAAAATTAAATTATAAGTTTCAGCACTCTGGCAATATCGCCGCTAACACACTGTTCTTTCTTCTCGTAATACAGATGTAAGAGGTCAACGAACTAAGGTCTGTCTCCTTTGGTGAACTAGCGCTCATCTCTCTCTCTCTCTCTGGTTATAACGTTGTAATCTGCTCGTATCGTTCAGTGTGTTCAAATTTCTGGTTTTTAAATTAAATTTACATGAAAACCGTCCACGTCATTGAAATACGCCAGAGGGATAAATGATCCTTTATAAAATTTTCTATCGATATGGACAAAAATCACGATCTTATTCTCAATAGTTACTAAATAATAGAAACTACCTACTGAAGGATCTGTATGTATTTATTTACACTGCAAGTGGGCAAGCACCCGGTGGCAGTGATATACACAATATAAACAATACACAATAAAAGTACAATACACAATACAATTAGATACATAATACAGTTATATACAATAATTACAATTGATAATAATACATAAAATAACCTAATTAATAAGTGAACCTATTTTCCATTACAACTTGCATAAATATGTATAGGCCCTACATAAGTTTCACATTGGTACGGATAATAATTATTCACTTTACTCTCATCTCACTCACTGTACTGGCACTATGGCACATTTCACTGACATTATATAACACATTTCACTGACACTTTAGAACATATTTCACTGTCGCTATATAACACATTTCACTGACACTATATAACACACTTCACTGACACTATATAACACATTTTACTGATGATATATAACACATTTCACTGAGACTATAGAACACATTTCACTGACACTATATAACACATTTTACTGACACTATATAACACATTTTACTGATAATATATAACACATTTCACTGAGACTATAGAACACATTTCACTGACACTATGTAACACATTTCACTGACATATAATACATTTCACTGAAACTTTAAAACACATTTCACTGACACTACATAACACATTTCACTGACACTTAAGAACATATTTCACTGACACTATATAACACATTTCACTGACACTACATAACACATTTCACTGACACTATACAACATATTTCACTGACACTACATAACACGTTTCACTGACACTATATAACACATATCACTGACACTTAAGAACATATTTCACTGACACTACATAACACGTTTCACTGACACTATATAACACATATCACTGACACTTAAGAACACATTTCACTGACACTACATAACACATTTCACTGACACTACATGACACATTTCACTAACACTATATAACACATTTCACTGACACTATATAACATGTTTCACTGACACTATATAACACATTTCACTGACACTACATAACACATTTCACTGACACTATATAACATATTTCACTGACACTACATAACATATTTCACTGACACTACATAACATGTTTCACTGACACTATATAACACATATCACTGACACTTAAGAGCATATTTCACTGACACTACATAACACATTTCACTGACACTATATAAGACATTTCACTGACACTATATAACACATTTCATTAACACTATATAACATATTTCACTGAAACTTTAGAACACATTTCACTGACACTACATAACACATTTCACTGACACTTTATAACACATTTCACTGACACTGCATAACACATTTCACTGACACTTTATAACACATTTCACTGACACTTTAGAACACATTCCACTGACTGTACATAACACATTTCACTGACACAATATAACACATTTCATTAACACTAAATTACCACTGATCGGAACTATTCACTGCACTGTAAAACCATAACTTCACTGTCACCTCGCTTCACTGATACAACAGTTCAAATAAGTCAAATAATTACACCCTTATGCATACTTATAAACGGAACTACATTTAAGCTAAACATTTGTAGTCTAAGACCCTCTTACAAGCTATTTTTTTAAATAATTTACAATTCAGACGAAGGGAGTAACTCGTGAGGCTAAATAAATGCATGTCACCTTAAAAATAAATGTCACCTTAGTTTTAATTTACACTTTATACACAACTTTTTAAGTTATGCGCTGAAAGGAATTGTAAATGGAAAAAAAAACCGTAGCAGAAGAAATCAGAATGATGATAGATAACATCAAGATATATGGACAGTATGCGAAGAGTAAGAGGAAGGCTGAAAATAGGAAATACTAGAGAATGCTGGGTTTGCAGTGAAAGACTTGCCCTTGGGCAGAAAACTATGAATGATAGAATGTATTTCTTTGCATCTGTGGCACGGTGCAAATAACAAAAAATCTCCTACCACTCTGGAAGTCTCGAATCGCACTTACTGGTTCACAATTTTGTTAGGCATTGGTCGGTCCCTGGTGGATGTTGTGCGTGTCCCAGGGTGTACCCCTGCCAGAGATCCACAAAGACTATCAGAGCGCTGCGGTCTCCTGGTCACGCCGTGTTCCCCCACCCTCAAGACTGAGTTGAAACCACTTCGGGAAACTTGGTCTTCTTCACACAGACAAGTTCCTCCCCCTCCCCGGCCCCTTCACAGGCTCTTCTCTCTTGTAGCGAGTTTTCGGAAACGAAGAAGAGATGTTTGTAGAGCGGGTCGCTGCACGGAGGACTCCTTGGTTCAAATTATCCCCGCCACAAATATCTGCTGCAACTTTTTGGAATTAGTGGTTGAAAACTCTAAGCTTAGTGATAGTTGTTAGGTTTATACCAAACCTGTGGAAGCGATTTCACTTACAGACTATTGGTAAGAATTTTGTTGTGGATAATCAGCATAGCATAAGGTTCAAACTTCTTCAGGAAGCTCTAATATTAGGGAAAGACTTGGGCTAATTAAAAATATAAGAAACCAATACAGTAACATGGATGTGAAAAATAAATGCTAAATAATAATAATAATAATAATAATAATAATAATCAGCTGCTCGTCTATACGGATGACGTGAATATGTTAGGAGAAAGGGTGTAAATGATATTTTGTTATTGAAGTGTTGTATCAATGAAGAATTATGTTCTGTCAGTGAAGTGTGTTGTGTCAGTGAAACGTGTTCCTGTCAGTGAAGCTTTATAGTTTATAGTGGCAGTGCAAAGTATTTGAACAGTGAAATGTTTTTGAAGTGTTAGTGAAATCAGGATAGAATCAGTGAAATGTGTCGTAGTTCCAGTGCAGTGAGTGAGTTAACAGCGAAATGAGTGTACTGTTGAAAGGTACTTGTGCAGATATGAACATATACTCGTGGGTTTTAGTTCGAACTTAGGTTTAAGATACAAATTAGATTTACTTTAAATGTTATTTTAAGTGATTGTGCTTCATTCTATTTAGGATGTTCCCTGTTATTATTAATACACTTAGGAATAAAAAGAGAGGTTACTTGAAGGAAAAACTGAATGAGGTAGAAACAAATAGTAAGAATAAAAACATTCGAGATTTATATAAGGGTATAAAGGAATTTAAAAACGGTTACCAGCCAAGGGTAAAAGTGATCAAGGATGAGAATGGTGACTTGCTTGCAGACTCTCCATCAATCCTAAACAGATGGAAAAACTATTTTGCGCAATTACTAAAGGTACGTAGGCCAAATCGAAATGATCGGGACGAAATTGAAATACAAACTGCTGAGCCATTTATACCCGAACCCACGCTTTCAGAAGTCGAAATTGCGATAGAAAATCTGAAAAAGTACAAGTCTCCAGGTATCGAACAAATTCCAGCAGAATTAATACAAGAGGGTGGAAGTGCATTATATAGCGAAATTTATAAACTTGTACTTGCTATTTGGGAAAAGGAAATTGTACCAGAACAATGGAAGGAGTCCATAATTGTGCCTTTTTTTAAGAAGGGGGACAAAACCAACTGTAGTAACTTTCGAGGAATATCACCTTTGTTGACGTCGTACAAAATTTTGACGAATATTCTTTTGAGAAGATTAACTCCATATGTAGATGAAATTATTGGGGATCATCAGTGTGGTTTTATGCGTAATAGATCAACTATTGATCAGATTTTTTGTATTCAACAGGTAATGGAGAAGAAATGGGAGTATAAGGGTACAGTACATCAGTTATTCATAGATTTGAAAAAGGCATATGACTCGGTTAAGAGAGAAGTTTTATATGATATTCTTATTGAATTTGGTATTCCCAAGAAACTAGTTCGATTAATTGAAATGTGTCTCAGTGAAACGTACAGCAGAGTCCGTGTAGGTCAGTTTCTGTCAGATGCGTTTCCAATTCACTGCAGGCTAAAGCAAGGAGATGCACTATCACCTTTACTTTTTAACTTCGCTCTAGAGTATGCCATTAGAAAAGTCCAGGATAACAGAGAGGGTTTGGAATTGAACGGATTACATCAGCTGCTTGTCTATGCGGATGACGTGAATATGTTAGGAGAAAATCCACAAACGATTAGGGAAAATACGGGAATTTTACTTGAAGCAAGTTGAGAAATAGGTTTGGAAGTAAATCCCGATAAGACAAAGTATATGACTATGTCTTGTGACGAGAGTGTTGTACGAAATGGAAATATAAAAATTGGAAATTTATCCTTTGAAGAGGTGGAAAAATTCAAATATCTTGGAGCAACAGTAACAAATATATATTATACTCGGGAGGAAATTAAACGCAGAATAAATAAGGAAAATGCCTGTTATTATTCGGTTGAGAAGCTTTTATCCTCCAGTCTGCTGTCAAAAAATGTGAAAGATAGAATTTATAAAACAGTTATATTACCGATTGTTCTTTATGGTTGTGAAACTTGGACTCTCACTTTGAGAGAGGAAAATAGGTTAAGTGTGTTTGAGAATAAGGTGCTTAGGAAAATATTTGGGGCTAAGAGGGATGAAGTCACAGGAGAATGGAGAAAGTTACACAACGCAGAACTGCACGCATTGTATTCTTCACCTGACATAATTAGGAACATTAAATCCAGACGTTTGAGATGGGCAGGGCATGTAGCACGTATGGGCGAATCCAGAAATGCATATAGAGTGTTGGTAAGGAGGCTGGAGGGAAAAAGACCTTTGGGGAGGCCGAGACGTAGATGGAAAGATAATATGAAAATGGATTTGAGGGAGGTGGGATATGATGGTAGAGAATGGATTAATCTTGCTCAGGATAGGGGACCAGTGGCGGGGTTATGTGAGGGCGGCAATGAACCTGCGGGTTCTTTAAAAGCCAGTAGTATTTATTTACTTACTTGTGTATTTATTTATGTATTTATTTATTATTTATTAATTTATATGCCACAACAGGACAAATGCCCCAATCACAGTAGTATTATAAAAAATATGTTTCCTATATTGGGTGTATTGTAGTACAAGTACAACTACAAACAAACTTAATGTACTTGGAATTATTGTGAAATGTCTCATTCAGTTGAAAGATCTTCATGTTCGGTAGTAGCAACACGAAATCCTCATCCCCTGTCTTTCCTGTATTTTTGACCTCTTCTATTCTTTGCTCTCGAGAACTACAGTATATATGTGGATGTACGAAGTGGATTGGGTTGAAAGAAACACCCACGAGTATCTTTTGAAAGATTTCTTTCAATGCGTTAACCTTCACTTACAATAGTCTGTCTTTGCTGGACTTCATAAACCTTTAAGCTAGAAATACAGTACCATCTGTTGTTCACAGAATGGCATACTACATACAGTACAAAATAATATTTTATAATATTCCTTATCGTCTGGACTTAGCCTATAGAAAATAGGTAGTCCAAGCAACACTGATTTCATATTTTATACCAAAGATATATCAATCTGTTAAACGTAAAAGTTTAAGGGTCAACACGAGAAGGTTCTGAAAGTGGAAACAATATGTCAGATAATAGTAACTCGTTTAGAATAAATGACTGTGTGTTCCTGGCATGAATTTGACTAAAGTAGTAGTGAAGTGAACTCGGTCGAGTGTCGCACCCTCGAATGAGATACGATCGGTCGTGATACGCTCGTAATAAATAGAAGCACAGTACAAGGTCATCTCACCGACATGACTTATCTTGTATGGAAGGCGACAGATAAGATACACATATGTTTTGCTCACACGGTAAAAATAAGGCTTTATTTTCTGCGTTTATGACAAACGTTTAATGGAACAGTCAATGGAACGTACCAAAAGAGGAACATGAAGTTATAAATAAAATAGTATGAAAAACTTCGATATACAGTTATTATTGCTAATTAATATTATTCAATATACAATATGATAGGTTCACACATAGTGTTCCGCCTATATACTGCGACAATGTAGAAACGTTTTACAAAATATTATTGATATCGAAGTACATTAATAACAATATTAGTACAGAGATATCGTCACAGAAAATATAATAAAACGAATAATCATGCTGCACAACTGTTACAGACGTAAAGGTTGATTCACTAATTATTAGAGATTATTATTATTACCAGGTGGCCCGGGTTCGAATCCCGGTCGGGGCAAGTTACCTGGTTGAGGTTTTTTCCGGGGTTTTCCTTCAACCCAATACGAGCAAATGCTGGGTAACTTTCGGTGCTGGACCCCGGACTCATTTCACCGGCATTATCACCTTCATATCATTCAGACGCTAAATAACCTAGATGTTGATACAGCGTCGTAAAATAACCCAATAAAATAAAAAAATAAATTATTGTTATTATTATTATTATTATTATTATTATTATTATTATTAGGGCTACTAGAAAACTTAATACAGTTCTTGCATTATCGTGATTGTCTTCTCCGTTTATAATAATTACATTTACATCCAATAACATCTATCACATGTGGCAAAAACAAAATCACTCCGTGTGGGGGGGGAGGGAACCTTTATCTACAACATTTATATTACATTTTAAAGCAAGTTTTGTAGTTGTACTATGGAGAGGTTAGTTAAAAACTGCAAAGTTTTGAAATGATAAACGTCTATGATGTTACTACACAGTTCATCACTGTAACAAGAATGAATGTCTAACGCTCGGCTTATACCGTTCGAGGATTTATCGCTCTTGACAATTTTACCCATCATGCATGTGCGCTACCTTTCGGATTATGCTATGAACTACTTGGCGCTCGAGAGAAAACGTCCGATGCAGACCTGTGGAATATATTGTTACTATATTTTTACTTTTCCAGTACATCTGCGTCTATAGCTACAGTGTTAGCACTTTAGCCTTCCATCCTGATGACTCGGGTTCGATCTCCGGTCAGGTCTGGGTGGAATTTCGTGGTGTACAAAACAGATGTTGCAGAGGATTTTTTTCTCGGCGTTCTCCTGTTTCCCTCTTTCATTTCATCAACACTCCCTACTTGCCCCTTATTTTATCTATCACCTGTAATAGTAAAAATAGGCTGGGGTGAAGTAGTGGGGATAGTACGGGTTTCCAATGATAATCTGGGTTGTAAGGGTTTGGGGCGGCCTCGTCATTAGGTGATGGGACCTTACCTGCAGGACCCAAGAAGGATGACCCGCCTGTCGGCATAGGATTAACGAATGCCACCGTGGCCATCCGTCGGACTTAAATGATCGCATATGAGGTGTACACGGCCTAGTGCAAGAATCCATTCCGGATCCTGCCGTCGTGAAATCAGTCAATCAATTAATACAGTCCATCTGCTATACTTACTTACTTACAAATGGCTTTTAAGGAACCCGGAGGTTCATTGCCGCTCTCTCATCAGCCCGCCAGCGGTCCCTATCCTGTGCAAGATTAATCCAGTCTCTATCATCATACCCCACCTCCCTCAAATACATTTTAATATTATTCTCCCATCTACGTCTTGGCCTCCCTAAAAGTCTTTTCCCTCCGGTCTCCCAACTAACACTCTATATGCATTTCTGGATTCGCCCATACGTGCTACATGCCCTGCCCATCTCAAACGGCTGGATTTAATGTTCCTAATTATGTCAGGTGAAGAATACAATGCGTGCAACTCTGCGTTGTGTAACTTTCTCCATTCTCCTGTAACCTCATCCCTCTTAGCCCCAAATATTTTCCTAAGAACCTTATTCTCAAACACCCTTAATCTCTGTTCCTCTCTCAAAGTGAGAGTCCAAGTTTCACAACCATAAAGAACAACCGGTAATATAACTGTTTTATAAATTCTAACTTTCAGATTTTTGGACAGCAGACTGGATGATAAGAGCTTCTCAGCCGAATAATAACAGGCATTTTCCATATTTATTCTTCGTTTAATTTCCTCCGGAGTGTCATTTATATTTGTTACTGTTGCTCCAAGATATTAGTCCATCTACTATTCACTCCAAAATATTCCGCAGCTATTAACTGATTTTTCCATTTCTTAACATTTATATCTTTCTTTCTTCTTTGTCTGACAGAGGCTTAAAGACTCGTCCATTTTAATATACAGAGTGAATCAAAAGTCTCTTTAGTAACGGAACTGTCCCCGAACACGAGCTTTGCTCTTTCGGGGTATTTTAATGTAACGTTTTTATGTATATGTTATTATTAAATAAATAAATAAATAAAATGAATAAATATAAACATCTTCCATATGGGCTATTCCATATGAAATAGACCAGTAAAAAACCTCGCATTTTTTTAATATTCTAATTTTTTCTCTATTTGTACAAGGTGCTGAGGGGAATGCATTTTCAAAAATATACTATCGAAAATCAAACGGTTTTCGCGGGTACTATTGAACGACAAATTTAGCGTATTTTATAAAAACAAGCCTCTTTCAGCGCTCAGAACTCTGGAACCGTTTACTGCAGAACATTGAACGGGAGCTCATTTAGAAGCTGACATTTGGTAGGTTATGATAAGAAGTAATCCTTATTTTTTTATTGTATACAGAGAGACAGATAATCTGATTTTACTTACTTTTAGGCTTTTTGCCAATTTGTAAAAATGTAAAAAAAAAATTGAGAAAGAACCTTGCATTATTAAGAGGGATTCGGCATTGTTTGCTTAGTGGCTCGGCAATAAGTTTCGAGGGTATTAAATAAATTATTTTCACACGCCTAGACTTGAACGGCGCAGTACCGCACGCATTGGACGAGAGCTGAAGATAAGCGAGCGTTGGGCGTCATTTTACTCCTGTGTTTATGAAAACTTATGATAAAGCTAGCCCAGCTATGCGCTACTAGACGAAACATCACGTGTTTGTCTCCTGGCCTTGCTTGTCTGGGCTAGCTCCCGCCTCACAGTCAGCTGGTTACTTCATGCGCGTACTATTTATTTTCTTTATTTGATATTTTCAATAATTTCTTCTTATCAACGGTGCACCAGTAAAAAATATGTGTTTATTTGTACTTTCAATGCGGAATCTAACCATATATTTGAAAAATATTTTTTCGTGGTGAAAGGCGTCTTAATGAAGAAAAATCTAAATGTCTCCATTTCCATAAAAAGTAAGAAAATCTGTTTATATGTCAATATAAAATTTAATTTCTCACCATCAAAATAAACCATGATTTTGAACATTGGGTGAAAGGGTTTGGGAGCCACAACAGTTTAAATTTGCTAATTTTATGAAAATACGATAAATTTAAATATTTTTAATTTAAACACTATGAAGTTTTGACGCCTCAAACTTTGCACAAAGCATTGTATCACAGTTGTGAACGGACAGAAAAAAGTTTGATTGTATTTAAAAAATTGCAAGGTCAATTTTCTCTATATTTCGGTCGATTTGAGATGGAATAGTCCATATGCTTCATTTTCGATTACTATAGGTGTTACCAGTATTTGTAAGACCAAATGCTCTATCAGTGACACATTCGAGTCTAGCCCTCAGCTATCTCAAAGGCCGCCATTTTGGATGCAACTTGGAATTTTAAATGGAAAGAGTATCATGTAGGTACTCGTGAAATTTTCTGAGAAAAACAATGGTACAATCCGTTTTGACATATCTCTAATCGTTTTCAAGTTATTTAAAGATAACTGTCATAATGACACAAACATTAGGTATTGCATCTACAGATATTTTGTAACATGGTACAGTACTAAGGAGGCTTTGGAAATGGTATTTTTATACGATTCTTGTAATTAACTTTTTCTGCTTTACTGTTTGGTTAACCTGTGACAGTTTCAATGCATGTTTGTAATTATTTGAAGCTTTCCTATAACAAATTTCTTGATTTTCGTGATGGCATTATCGAAAGAGGAAAGAATTGATATCGTTCTTCATTCTGGTAGGTTAAGCCACAGAAATGTTGCAGCAGACTGGACGAACAGTTCCCTGGACATTGGATTGGTCGACGTGGACCAGTAGAATGGCCGGCCAGGTCTCCAGATTTAACACCCTTGATTTTTTTCTTTTGGGGTTATATAAAGAGCTTGGTAGGATGAAGAGAAAATTGAGAATTCGCTGGGTTGAGTAATTCACTTAAATTTACAAACAATGAATATGAATCATGTAACTCGTATTTTTCAATTTTCTGAATCACAGTTTACTGACAGGCTTAAATAATTATTGTATTCCAGTCTTTAAGTCCAAACTGAAATGGATAATTAATTCTCCTACCGATTTCGCTACATTACTAGAAATTGCTAAGTTAATTCTACGCAAAAGGTCATTATGTCAAAATCTGTGGTCTCTACCCATCCCTCTTCACCACTGACCTTGACTACTCACGCACAAGTAAACAAACACATACCTATAGTAAAGGATCAGCAAACCGGTTTCATCGGGCAACAAGTTTCGCTTCCTGGTTATCACATTCGAAGATACGGTCCGTACATGTGTCATAAATATAGACCAGCCGTGACGAAAATGTGACTCGAGAGCACATTGTGGCTCGCAGTGTTAGCTATGCATTTCTCTTGCTTCCTACCTCCCCCAACTCCCACCCTCTCACTCACTGGAGTCAAACTCCGTTCCATTTGTATTTGTCTCTGACCTGCGAGTGGCGTATCGTCGCAATGTCTCTCTCGAAGCCATGTACGAAAGTTCCAAGTAGGATGGGAGGACGCATTTTTTTGCTGCCAATATGATGAGAATATTAAATGTATGATTTGTTCACAAGTATTACGAGGAAAACGGTTGTATAACATAAAACGACATTATACTACATGTTACTCATGAAACATTAGAAGGTTAAGTGTTGTTATTATTGTTATTATCATTATTATTAGTATTATTATTATTATTATTATTATTATTATTATTATTATTATTATTATTATCTCTGTACGTCGATCCTTTTTCAGCAGATATACGAATAATGCGGTTAGGTCTTCAATTTAAACTCACAGATTTACAATATGATGTTACAATGAAAGCTAGATGTAAGGACTTGACAAATGTTGAACTTTTCAAATCTTTGCCAAAAAATAAATATCCGAAGCTTCGTTCTTTCGTTTGCTCTGTTGAAGCCATGTTCGCTATAACTTACGTTTGTGAAAAATTGTTTTCAACAATTAAAACAGTAAAAACCAAATTTAGATCACGGCTGACAGACAAATACCTTCGTGATCAACTACGACTGGCAGTAAGTGACATAATTCGTGACTTTGACACTCTGTCACAGAGACATCCTGAAGACAGTTAATTTTAGGTTTTGATATTGTTCATTTATCATTCATTTTTTCTTCGTTACACGTACTAAACATTAGTTTGTAGCCTTGTACTGTATAAAATTATATTTAACTGCTTGACGTAAGGAAAATGAAACTCCCTTAATAAGTCAGACAGTTTCTTCACTTCCCTTCGGGTGTCCGCCTCCCTCCATAGGTGCTAAGCACGTTGCAGCTTACACAGTGGCTCGGCGCACGATCACATTTTCGCCATGGCTGATCTAGACACAAACCCCTGACCTTGCCTTCCTTCGAAAGGAAGCACACTAGTAGCCTTTTATGAAGTAATAGCAACCCATTATCCTTGGCTGGATTTGAACCCGCGAATTTCGGACGCAACGAAGAAAATTCATTACATGTTAGACTGACTTGTGCACATCTGTTCTTCTTTCACTCGTTAGATCCCTGTAGCGAGCCAGCTGTAATAAATAATGAGGAATGCGTGTGTTCCAACCCTCACGAGCTGGTTTATAACGCTGTAAAAGTCCCATGATATACACTAACTAGGACTTGTTGCTAGGATACAAAGACGCTGTAATCCTGACGGCGGAAACCCTTTGCTTAGCTCAATGATGCTGCAAAAGTCTGGGAGATAATTTTCAAAATAAAGGAAAAGGAATTGCCAAGTTGCGATTTCCCTGGAGGCCCCTCTCCTTATCTCTCCCCCTCCTCCCCTCCACCATTGTGACTCTGTTTCTGTCCCCCATTCGCTTTGTATATGTATAGGGCCTACGTGTCTATCTACATACGCACACACAAACTTGCTTTAAAATGGGATACCACGGTCAAACATGTTTAAGGACTAGCTTCTATATACCTGCTTATTATTATTATTGCTATTATTATTATTATTATTATTATTATTATTATTATTATATTACTACGGGTGTTTGAGAATAAGATTCTTAGGAAAATATTTGGGGCTAAGAGGGATGAAGTTACAGGAGAATGGAGAAAGTTACACAACACAGAACTGCACGCATTGTATTCTTCATCTCACATAATTAGGAAAATTAAATCCAGACTTTTGAGATGGGCAGGGTAAGTAGCACGTATGGGCGAATCTAGAAATGCATATAGAGTGTTAGTTGGGAGGCCGGAGGGAAAAAGACCTTTACGGAGGCCGAGACGTAGATGGGAAGATAATATTAAAATGGATTTGAGGGAGATGGGATATGACGATAGAGAATGGATTAATTTTGCTCGGGATAGGGACCGATGGCGGGCGGGCTTATGTGAGGGCGGCAATGAACCTCCGGGTTCCTTAAAAGCCAGTAAGTAAGTAAGTAAGTAAATAAGTAAGTATTATTATTATTATTATTATTATTATTATTATTATTATTAATGGCTTTATTTAACCTGGCAGAGTTAAGGCCGTAAGGCCTTCTCTTACACTCAACCAGGATTAAAACTTACTTACATAGTTGAACATAAAACTGGATCGGATTTAAGTAATTACATAGGGGAAGTCGGGTAGTATCGGACATCGGGTAATATCGGACAGTGCGTTTCTTTCACCTACCACCATGTGGTAGTACCTGAATGACATGGTTATGTTTCTCTATGCGACATCACAGAAACGTAACCATTTCAATCATGTACTATCATCGTGTGGTAGATGAAAGAAACTCACTGTCCGATACTATCCGACTCTCCCGTACTGATACAATTTAGGTACATAATGAGATCAAAAGAGGTAGTTACATAAAAATTTACCTCATAAAATAAAAATAAACATAGTGGAATACATATTAATGTTGTTAGAATCAAATACGAATCACATAAAAACAGAAGCCGATAATTCAATAAAAAAAAATGTACACAGTAAAAATAAAAATAAACACATTAGTATACATATTAGTATTAGATTACAATTAAGTAGGATTTACCTAATTAAACCAGAAACCGACAATTGAATAAAATATACACAAAAATAGATTAATAATAAAAAAAACAACACAGTGGGATACATATTGGCGTTAAGTGATAAATAAATACGATTTAGATAATAAAAATTAGAAACAAAAAAAAAAATAAATACAGTGGAACACATTACATTAAATATTTGCAACGCGTTAGGTCTGGCAACTCATCATAAGATATTTTTCTAATTTACATTTAAAGGAAATTAAAGTTCGGCAGCCCTTGACTTCAGGCGGCAGAGAATTCCAGTGACGAGAAGTAGCAACAGTGAAAAATGAAGAATAAAGAGTTGATGTGTGGAGTGGTATATCTAGCGTGTTGTCATGTTTTAACAGGGGCATTTTGTAGATTTTATAATAAAGGGACCTGAATTCGTGAAAGGAAATTTTACAGAACAAAATAACGAATTTTCGGTATAAAAACTGCATTTCTATGTTTTGACATCTTGCTCTACCTGTAGGCTTGTTTTACATATTAAACTAGGACGTATTATATTTTTATTATTATTATTATTATTATTATTATTATTATTATTATCATTGTATACAATGTTGTTTTAGTTATTTCAAGAGAGAGGCTGTTCTATGAAGGTGGAGAAAATTTTGGTCTTTAAGTTCCCGTAGTATACAGGGTGTTAAAAAAGTATCCAATATTTTAGGAGGTGCTAGTATGCATCAAAACAAGAAAATAATGTCTGAACAACTAAACATTCGATGTTATAATAATAAGATCCAGAAAAACAGTCGAATTCAAGAAGAGATGATAGAAGCAAAAGGCTCCTTGGAATAAAAACAACTGAATATTTGACGTTATAGCAACACTTTCTTTTGAACTCTTTTACCTTTTTTTAACGTGTTCAATTTCATTGTAAATCATTTTACTTAACCTATAATAACAAGGAATAAACAATTTTTTTTGTCAAACTCCCGGAGAGAAAATATCTTATTCTTATGGAACTTCATGCGCTGATTCCGAATATGTCTTTGGATTTTTCCTTCGGGCTTAGTTTCATAAGATATCGAAATAAATTAAATAAAAATAAAATTATGAAATTTTTAATTGGGTGGTGGTGATTGAGTAAGATGTTGGGTCGGGATAAATTCAAACCATATCTTCTGGAATGCTTTTTTTTGTTGTTCACAATTTCACTATAATTTTGTATGCTCCTTTATTCATTTATTTGTTTGTTTGTTTATTTGCTTGTTTATTTATTTATTTACTTATTTACATATTTATTTATTTACTTATTTATTTACTTATTTATTTACTTTTTATTTACTTATTTACTTGTTTATTTTACTTATTTACTTATTTATTTATTTTACTTATTCACTTATTTATTTACTTACTTATTTATTTCCTTACTTACTTATTTACTTATTTACTTACTTATTCACTTACTTAGTTACTTACTTATTTACATACTTATTTACTTAATGAATTACTTATTTACTTACTTTCTTATTTACTTACTTATTTACTTACTTATTTCCCTACTTACTTATTTACTTAGTTACTTCCTTACTTATTTACTTACTTACTTATTTACTTAATTAATTACTTATTTCCTTACTTACTTATTCACTTAGTTACTTCCTTACTTATTTACTTACTTATTTCCTTACTTACTTATTCACTTAGTTACTTCCTTACTTATTTACTTACTTACTTATTTACTTACTTATTTACTTAGTTACTTCCTTACTTATTTACTTACTTACTTATTTACTTACTTACTTAGTTACTTACTTATTTACTTACTTATTTACTTACTTACTTATTTACTTACTTCCTTATTTACTTAGTTACTCACTTACTTAGTTACTTACTTATTAATTACTTAACTAATTTCTTAATTAATTAATTAATTAATTTGTTTGTAAGATTTTTACCTGGAAAATCTATAAAATGCCCCTGTCAACACATTGATGACGTTGAATTTATACCACCAAACTTTCAATAAACAGTTCCATCCCAAAATTCTACAAACTGCTAAGTGTAAACATTAAAAAAAATGGTATAAAATCCTAAATATGTGACTAGTTGTAGGAAATCGGACCTAAAGTGTGATTTTTCATTTTTTTAAAGACGATGAAATACTGGGCATTTAGAAAAAAAAATTATGGTCTTAGGTGCTATAGTTTTCATTATATTACTTATTGAATGTTGGTATTACTTAGCAACTATTGGAAAGATTTAGATATTTAAGAAGCACTGTGTAAAACTACGTCCTAGTTTAGTATAGGCTATGTAAAAAAGCCTACAGGTAGCACAAGATGTCAAAACATAGAAATGCAGTTTTTACACCGCAAATTCGTTATTTTGTTCTCCTGTAAAATTTCCTTTCACGACTTCAGGTCCCTTTTCGCGCAACGGGTCACATTTGATGATGATAAAATGCTAAATTTTATTTTTAAAGTACTAGACTTTTAATTTTAAGTTATTAAAATCTACCACTCCTCCAGATTGTCCTTCGTCTTGCAAACTGTTTCCTTGGTGATGTTATCAGCCTAGGGCAGCGGTGGCGAGAATGCGACTCGCGAGAGATTGTGGCTCGCAATGATAGCTATGCATTTCTCTTGCTTCTAACCTCCCCCAACCCCCACCCTCTCACTCGTATTTGTCTCTGACCTGCGAGTGGTATATGTCTCTCTCGAAACCATGTACTGTACCTCTACAAAAACGACAGTTCCAAGTTCTGTTTCAATCAATAATTCAGTATGGTATTTTAGGTTGGGGAGGAATGGCAAAATCGACTCTCCGTCCTTTAAATCTGCTCCAAAAAAGAATTATCAAAATTTGTCTATATAAACCTTTTGATTACCCAACAAAATTAATTTTTCAGGAATTTGGCGTATCAAATCTAGAACAAATTTATAAACAAAAATTGCTGATTTACTTCCATAAAAACCACAATAAATTTAAATTTGATCCTCATGAATACCAGACGAGACAAAACTACAGTTTCTTTCTAAATACTCCCAAATGCCACACAACTGCTGGATTAAAACACAGCAGAAATTTTGGACTCAAAATATATAATACATTAATTAGAGCTTACCCTGAGCTAAGTACACTTAACACACATAGATTTAAGAAACAAATCAGATTAATTATTTAATTGTTTAAGCTAATTGAGTTAAAAATTGTTACTCTAATATTCATGTACTTCTTTATTTTCTATTTGTATATAGACATATTACATGCTGTATGTATTTTACCATTTATTAATGTGATTGTGCTCAATGAACTCTCGTAATTTTGTGATATATTTTGTATAACTGATCTGAACTGCGCCCGAGCACGAGCTTCTGCTCTTTCGGGCTGCAATGCCTAATGTAGCTCAAGTGTATAGTATTAATAAATATTATTATTATTATTATTATTATTATTAAGTAGGATGGGAGGACGCATTTTTTTGTTGTCAATATGATGAGAATATTAAATGTATGATTTTTTCACGACTATTACGAGGAAAACGGTTGTATAACATAAAACGGCATTATACTACATGTTACTGATGAAACATCCAGTGGAAACCTCCAAGAAGAAGAGGAAGAGGTAGACCAAAAAGAACTTGGGACAACGAAGTAATGGAGGTCATGCACAAGAGGGGGTTGAGGACTGAAGACGCACAAGACAGAAGGCTTTGGAGGACTGACACAGGAAGACAGTAGTAGCTGTAGAATCCTTAATATATACTCATGAAAGATTAAAAGTTAGGTCTTATTAATAATAATAATAATAATAATAATATCATCATCATCATCCTAATCTCTGTACGTCGAACCTTTTTCATCAGATGTACGTTTAGCTCTTCAATTTGAACTCACTGATTTACTATGTGATGACAAATGAAAGCTAGATGTAAGGACTTGACAAATGTTGAAGTTTCAAATCTTTGCCAAAAAATAAATATCCGAAGCTTCGCTCTTTCGCTTGCTCTGTTGAAGGCATGTTCGCTACAACTTACGTTTGTGAAAAATTATTTTCAACATTGAAAATAGTACTGACGCAGACAAATTGAAGTTGTAATTATAATCATAATCGAGTTTAATGATTTAATTATATTTAGGTATGATTATTATTACTATTATTATTATTATTATTATTATTATTATTATTATTATTATTATTATTATTATTATTAGTACATAAGTATTTCATTGGAGTGTTGGGAAGATAAAAGAATTGTTATGTATTGTATTGTATTGTATTGTATTCTATTGCATTGCATTGTATTGTATTGTATTGCATTGTATTAATTATGTTTTGCTCCTTAGCAATATAGTAATTTTCTATTTTTGTATCGCACTGGTTGAGTGGAAGAGAAGGCCGAATGGCCTTAACTCTGCCAGTTAAAATAAACCTTTATTATTAGGGCCTATTATTATTATTATTATTATTATTATTATTATTATTATTATTATTATTATTATTGGACTCTCACTCTGAGAGAGGAACATAGGTTAAGGGTGTTTGAGAATAAGGTGCTTAGGAAAATATTTGGGGCTAAGCGGGATGAAGTTACAGGAGAATGGAGAAAGTTACACAACGCAGAACTGCACGAATTGTATTCTTCACCTGACATAATTAGGAACATTAAATCCAGACGTTTGAGATGGGCAGGGCATGTAGCACGTATGGGCGAATCCAGAAATGCATATAGAGTGTTAGTTGGGAGACCGGAGGGAAAAAGACCTTTGGGGAGGCCGAGACGTAGATGGGAGGATAATATTAAAATGGATTTGAGGAAGGTGGCATATGATGATAGAGACTGGATTAATCTTGCACAGGATAGGGACCGATGGCGGGCTAATGTGAGGGCGGCAATGAACCTCCGGGTTCCTTAAAAGCCGTTTGTAAGTAAGTAAGTAATTATTATTATTATAAAAACCAAATTTAGAACACGACTGACAGACAAATACCTTCGTGATCAACTACGACTGGCAGTAAGTAACATAATTCCTGATTTTGAAACTCTGTCGCAGAAACATTCTGAAGACAGTTAATTTTAGGTTGTGATATTGTTCATTTATCATTCATTTTTTCTTCGTTACACGTACTAAACATTAGTTTGTAGCCTTGTACTGTATAAAATTATATTTAACTGCTTAACGTAAGGAAAATGAAAATCCGTTAATAAGTCAGACAGTTTCTTCACTTCCCCTTCGGGTGTCCGCCTCCCTCCATAGGTGCTATGCACGTTGCAGGTTACACAGTGGCTCGGCACACGATCACATTTTCGCCACGGCTGGCCTAGGAGAAGTACATCGCTTGAGACAACAAATAAGCAACAGAGACACGCAGATCTGTTTCGTATTGGGAGACGAACCCGAGAACACTGAAGAATTTGTAGCCGAAAATCGATCCACAAGAGGGACAGTACTTCAGCTAATTGCATGTCTGACAGAATGCCAGAATGCTAATGAATTGCAGAGCGACAAGCTGGTCGTGGAAGTTCGTGGAACGGCTTGTAAAAATGCGGATGTTATCAGATCGTAGACACGTGTTAAATATGCATCTGTCCACACTTACAAATCGACAGCACATTACTGGCGTATCGTCGATTACAACTGTCATTAGCTGGGCTTCAATTAAAACAAATCACAACACGCGCGCACTTTTGTAATTGATTTGCGTTCCAGCGTTCCTGACCTCGCGCCGCGGGGGGAATGGAGTGGGGACCCGTTTTACAAGAAGGCTTCAAGCTCTTCGCTATGCCACTGTTTTCTGTTCGTCTCTCATTTGAACAGGGGCGGCTCCTTTAGGCCCGTAACACACTTGAAGAGTTTTCGCTAGCGAGAAATGTGTTGCGAGAAAGAGGCGAAGAGCCTTCCTCCACACACACTTGGCGAGTTCTCGTTATCACACCTCGCTATGATCATCTATGCCAGTCATGTCAATTGATGCCCATAGGAGCAAGCACGCGCTTTAGAGCCCAGGAGAGCCTGACCGCTTTACAGTGGAAAGGAAAGAGACAGACGAAAGAGGTGGTATATGCCGATTGGTCGAGCTATATTCAGGGATGACCAGCACTGATTCAATAGATAAAGGGAAGAGAACTTATTAAAACTGTATCCATGGTAATTTTTAGATTTGTCTGAGAAGTATAAGTGCATTATAAGAATGTTAGTTTTAATTTTAATGCCCATTTTTCACAAGTTTGATTTTTTTATTCAAAAGAAATATTTTCTCTACTTCTTCTTATAGAAAAGTGAATTTTTGAGATATAGGCCTATTTATTTAGTAGCCTTACAGAATGTTTTCGTAAATGTAATATACCGTATATACGTATTACTGAAGATAGTGTATTGAAAATTTTGAAAATATTCGCATGGAAATTGTTTGTAAGGAAATGAATTAACAAAGCAACAACTACTGTTACATCATAAGCAAAACATACGTGCCCATGTGTTGTAAAAATGTCAGCTCTATAGATTCATCACTTTTGGAGAAAATAATTTAATATTCTCATGATAGGAAGTTGCTCACCAGTATCACCTTAAAAGCATAATGCGATAAGATTTTTGTTATGGAATATTAGTTACACTTAAAACATATACAGCACCTAGGTAACTTTGCTTTGTACTGTAATATTGTTTTGATTAATTTATTGATTACTTTTATAAAGCTAAAGTTACGATCAACATCAATTCCAACTTATCATGTCATACTCAATCTTTTTTTTGGGGATATCACTTTCTTTATGAATGATGTTTCATCCATTTATTACAGTATAGTTAATTACTATGGAATTTATGAAAATATTCTCCTTTACTCTTTATTATGTTATTAACATTTAAAACACAATTACAATATTAAGAAATTGATGTTAGTACTTTTGTTTTATAGACAACATAGATAATATCAAACAGAAAGAAGCCATATAAAAATAACGACATAAAATTTCACGTTCCGTTTGAAGTTTGTGCACCACTGTTTTCTTAATCCAACAGGCTGCTTATTCATATACACAACCCTTTCTCTTTCCATACTTAGCGCTTGATGCCCGCGCACGACGTCAAGGTCAGAAAAATGCGCTTGCTTTGACATCACTGATCTATGTACTGCCTTCATGCGGAAAGCATTTATCTGATTATAGTAATCACTCGTTGGGGGAAATATTATAGGTTATGTATTTACGTATATTGTCGTACTTAAATATATAACCTGTAAGTATATTGTCGTACTTTACAAATTACGTACGAACGCTGTGTTGAATCTGAGTATTCAGATGATGAGGAAGTGGAGTTACATGAACATATTTTGTTTATGAAAAGAAGAAGTAGGCCTAAAATTAAAGCCAGAAATATATGAAAATCGCATTGTATCTTACGAAAATAAGGGCGAGTTTTGGACACTGGTTTCGATTTGAATGATGATACGTTTAGGCATTATTTCAGATTCAATGGACCTCAGTTTTTTTTTTTTTTTGCAATTCATGATATGATAGAGAATTCTTTGCTATATTCTGATTAAAATTACGTAAACTGTTAAGACATATAGATACATTATTTCAAATGTTTAATCAATACTATTAAATCTCATCAAAATAAAATATAGCCCTATTTATTTTCAGAAAATCTGATATTTGTCTCCATATTTCTTCTTTAAGTTTCGTGTTTTTATAGTTTTCATCCCGTGTATCATAAATAGGCCTACGGGTGATATCGTACAAGTTCGATAAGTTTCTAACTGCAATTATCAGCCATCTTTCCTCATTTTCAAATAAAAACAATACAATTCATCGCCACCTGTGATATCTTTTTCTACATTCAATCGTAATAAAGAGTATAAATGTCAAACATATTTGATAAATGTGTCAAGAAAATTCGCTGAGCTACCGATTCCAGCGAGAAACTCGCGCGAGGTTTTTGCCTTGAGCGAGAATCTCTTCCAGTGTGTGGACGTCCATTTGAATCCGTTTTATCAATTTTTTATTTTCTCGCAACACATTTCTCGCTGGCGAAAACTCTGCAAGCGTGTTACAGGTCTTAGTTTATAAGAAGTTTGTTCTGCAATCAAAAATTTATGATTCCATAAACTGCCTTAGAGTTGAGTAATTTAGTTCTGGCTACTAGATCGAAAGTTCCCAAATTTTTTGAAGGCTCGACCCACTTTTGGGCGATTTTTTATTTGCGATTCCTCCACACTACTGTACCGGCTCTTGACATCATTCGAAAAAACACAAATCGCTGTAAACTAGTAAACAATTATATAATTTTTACTCAAAACTAGTGAATACCACCCAAAGTACACAATAAATTTGAATCGCTTAAGAAACTTTTTTTCCAGCAACTAAAACGTACCCTAGTACAAACTAGAGATGGGTAAAGAAGCTGCAACAGTTTTTTTTTAAACTGTTTCACAATTGAAACTGTTTCGTAAAATAACCTGATCCAACTGTTCCAAAGAGTGTTACACCGCTCCAGCGACCACTTGAACATTCCACATGGTTCCAAGAAATAAACAGTTCAATTTCTAAACAGTTTCCTCTCTTCTTTTCTGTCTGCAAAGACCACTTGTAGCGCTGTGATCGATCTCCAATCGAAAGTAGATATAATGTCGAAGCAGGTCACCCGGGTTCGATTCCCGGTCGGGGAAAGTTACCTGGTTGAGGTTTTTTCCAGGGTTTTTCCTCAACTCAATATGAGCAAATGCTGGGTAACTTTCGGTGCTGGACCCCGGACTCATTTCACCGGCATTATCACCTTCATCTCATTCAGACGCTAAGTAACTTAAGATGTTGATAAAACGTCGTAAAATAACCTACTAAAATAAATATAATATCGATGTTCCACACGGGCTTCGTGCAACAGTAGCCTATATAGGACCGTGCAATTTAATTGTATGAATCAAATTCCCTAATAAATTTGATATTAATTATTAGCTGCCCATTGATGAAGAATATGTTTCTGGTGCCCAAACATAGTGTTAATTATTAATATACCGCGAAAAATATTAGCGGCTAATATCTATCGTTAATAAACTCTCCTAGGGTTATTTGCGTTAGTTTTACTAAAATAAATTCATTTTGAATTGTAGTTATTTACTGTACTCTTTAAGGGGTTGGGTACAGCCTACAACAGTAAAATGTTTGGAAATATTCAAAAATTTTTTCCTCCATTGCTGTATCTTGCATAATAATGAAAATTGGTATGTATGAAACACTGTCCTCATTCATAGAGGGTCTGTCCAGAAGTTTCCAGTTTTTTTTTAAAGTGGAGTGGAAATTGAAGGAAAAAATGTACATTCCTTCAAAATATGTAATATACAGGGTGATTCATGAGGAGTTACTACCACTTGTGGAACATATTTCCGAAGACATTTTAAGCCAAAACAAGTCATACAAATATAGGTCCTATTCTCAATATTTTCAGAGTCACACTAATTTGAAGTTGTCTGTAAAATACCTTTGTTTCTTTTAGTTTTAAGAGTAAAAAATTATTACAAATAAAGAATGAACTCTTCACAAGTATAACTTCTTTAATTGGCTAGTGTTCTCAATATATATATATATATGTAATGTACCGAAGTACATATGATATTTCCATGAGACGATTCTTCCGACGCCGGGGTGGAATCCGGGGTGGAATCCGGTGGAATCCGGCTTAGTGGATAAAGCGTCAGCACGTAGAGCTGAAAACCTGGGTTCAAATCCCGGCGCCGGAGAGAATTTTTCTCCGTTCCATTATTCTTTCTTCGTATAGTGTTCTCAAGTTAAAAATACGCTAATTCTATAGTTACTTCGTACAGAATTTTTTTCTTCAAATTTTAACCACAAAATTACATTTTTCTTACGCACTCATCACAGCAATTGAGCTGTTAAGAGCAGAAGTGGTGTAAGTCAAAAATGGGTAATGAGGGTTAAAGTAAACATTCTGTAAAATATAGCACAAAGTAGTAATTAATATTCAATTTATTTAAACTGTTAGTAGTCAGTGGATAGCAAGAAGGCCATATTAATTGCTATTTTGCGCTGTATTTTACAGAATTTTTACTTTAAAACTCATTACCCAATTTTTACTTACACCACTTTTGCTCTGAACGGCTTAATTGTTACAAATCAGATCACTTGCGAACTCTTTAAGATTGTGCATTTTAACTGTATAGAAGTCATGTGGTTTACAACAATTGTTGTGTTAAGTGCATAAGAATAATGCAATTTTTAGTTAAAAATTGAAAAAAATATATATGCACGAAGCAATAATGAGGGGTTGGGTGCAAGAAAGCCACTTCTCTCAAATGCAAGTTTTGAGAAAACTGATGTTGAAAATTCAAACCGTAATAATGTGATCTATGCACGCTTTTACATTTTGGGTACTCCTGACCTCTATGATCACAATATTGAACTACAACTTGGTGATCATATGCATAACAGATCAGAGGACACAATAAAGCTTTTACTGAAAAAGGGCACATCCTCTAAAATGCCCTTGTTGCACCCAGCCCCACAATTAAGGAATTAACAACACACTTTCAGCTTTAGAATACTAGCCAATTAAAAATCGATATTCCAGAATAGTTCATTCTCTGTTTGTAATATTCCTTTACCTTTAAAGCTAAAGATAAATAGTAATATACGTTACAAGAGAGGTATGTTGACGTTTTCATGGTCGAGGAAAAGATTGAAAAAGCGAAACGTAGTTGAGCTTTTTTAATTTCCGAGAACATGAAAACAAACATACCGCTCGTGTATCGTACATTATTTTGTGGAAGATCGTTTATTACATACCTGAAAGACGAATTTCTAATTAGTTGCAATGAAATCTCCATGTTGGTTTCTGTTTAATGACGCCAACTTCGGAACACCAAAATATGTTTCTTCAACATTGTTGCTATAAAATGTTTTCTCTGTTTACTATACTCCAGCAGGCCGTGATATACGTCTGTCTTTTTTTTCCCCTCAGTCTATAAATGCGAACTTAAAACAAACGGTAAGGTTATGTAATGATTTATTTTTCATTTTAATATTTTAACAATATTATTTATAAAACATATTGCATTAATAACATCGGCATCTGGAATCTTGTTGATTTTTTCACGGCTTCCTTAATGTTACTTGCATCACGAATGCAGTAACTTTAATGGAGTTGTAGAGTTTACTTAATTTTTTTAAATATTTAAAAACAATAATTAACATTGCAATTTAGGTGAAATTGCAGTGGTAAGTTTCCAATTTATAATTATTACTATGTTAAACGTCTCTAAAAATAATATGTTAAAAGCCTAAAGCAGTAAAATGACTGTCGCGCTTAAGCGGTAAGAAGAGGGAAATTGTTATGTGTGTTACGTTGGGAATACTGAATGTGGTATTTCACACTTACCGCGTATTGGTTCTGTGCGGAAAACAAGCAAATACGCACGATCTCGCACAAAAGGCATTTTACAGACAACTTCAAATTAGTGTAACTTTGAAAATATTGAGAATAGGACCCATGATATTTATTGCTCTGAATCTCTTCGGAAATAACCTCAGCAAGTGGCGGTAACTCTTCGTGAATCACCCTGTATTTATTAAATACGTAGAAATATGTCTTTTAAAGCTTCGGAATAATGATCCCTTTGGTGTGTTTCGCCGACATTTTAGCTTTTCTTATAGCTACACGTATAGGAACAGAATATGTAAATACATAAAATACCCGCTACAATAATAATGGTATCGAAATGTAAATAATTAAATTGGAAGAGGTGTTGGGCATATTGGTGAATAGTGTTTATTTTAAATTTGCTTCAGTTGACTACATTTTCTTTGAAATTCCTAATTGTCAATCTTTCAGTCACGGAATGGCTTTTAAATTCGATGAAAATCGTAGGGCAGGTTGGATCAGAAAACTGGCAATGTCGCGCACAAAAAACGCTATCAATCTCCGTAGGGCCGCTATTGGGACGAAGCCTGTTTGTTTCATAACAAATTCTTTGTTTAATTCCCTCTGGCTGGACGGAGCCACATACAGTACAAAGCTCCTAGGACGGTCACACACAGTCCTGGGACTGAAACTGGCTGCTATCACAAATAAATTTAACATAAAAACAGGAAGAGACATTGAGAGAGAGAGAGGCAAACCATATCCCGGAGAGAGTTTTGGAAACTCCCCGTCGGGAAGGGCTGACCATGTCCAGTTGTGATGACAAGAGACCCTCTGGGAGAGGAGTGAGAGGGGGTGGTTTGCAGTATTCCCGCTGACAAGTCCGTGCTAATTACGATACCGTGTTCTGTTTCATTCGCTCTCCCTATTCATTTTTTATAACAGCGCTGGGACTCCCCCGTGCACCGCTCTGGTCTGGGACTGTCGGGGAAAAAAAGCATCGGGCAGCGATCGCAAATCAACCCCTTTGTTTCCTACATAAGCCAAGCTGCCACTCGATGTGTATCAACTCCTCCCTCCCTGCTTGTCCTCACCCCCTTGCTCCTTTTTCTAGACCGACGTGCACCCCCCCGCCCAAGTCGTCGTTCGCGATCCATGCATGGTCATTCCCACACTCCGCATTACAAAGCCCTCTTTTTTCTGTTTTCATTCACTTCTGTGTTACATTGTAGCTTCCACTGCAGGCAAGCATCAGCTGGCCGACAAGAAACTCTATGGAGACCACAAAAATGGAAGCTCCATTGTTGGCAAATGTTCCAACCCCTTCTTCCAACCCGTCTTTTCTCCTTATTATTATTCATTATTATTCTCCCCTCGAAACTAGCTGTACCTGAATTAAGTCTCTCACCAAAGCGTCCATGATTCGATAATAAGTTTAATGATATTTATCGAGAACAAAATAGGTGTGAACCAGAGTGCTGTATTGGAGTTAAATCGCTCGCTTGAACTCGGTCGAGTGTCGCACCCTCGAGTGAGAGACGATCGGTCGTGATACGCTCGTAATAAATAGAAGCACATTACAAGGTCATCTCACCGACATATCTTATCTTGTATGGAAGGCGACAGGTAAGATACACATATGTTTTGCTCACACGGTAAAAATAAGGCTTTATTTTCTGCGTTTATGACAAACGATTAATGGAACAGTCAATGGAACGTACCAAAACAGGAACATGAAGTTATAAATAAAATAGTATGAAAAACTTCGATATACAGTTATTATTGCTAATTAATAATTATTCAATATTTGATTTACCACATCTATAATAATAATAAATCTGTAGCCGAAATTTTTCTGGTAATTTTCGATTTTCCAAAAATAATTGGTCCTAATAATTAACCACCCTGCAACCGAAAATCGCTTTTTTGAAATTTTTGTTTGTATGTTTAGGTGAGGGGTTTGTTTGTATGTCTGTCTGTATGTTTGTTACCTTTTCACGCGATAATGGCTGAACCGATTTCGATGAAAATTGGAATATAAATTAAGTTCGTTGTAACTTAGATTATAGGCTATATGGCATTCAAAATACATTATTTAAAAGGGGGATTATAAGGGGGCCTGAATTAAATAAATCGAAATATCTCGCTTATTATTGATTTTTATGAAAAATGTTACATAAGAAAAGTTTCTTTAAAATAATTTGCGATAAGTTTTATTCCTTGAAAAATTTTGATAGGACTGATATTTAATGAGATAAATGAGTTTTAAAATTAAAATAACTGCCATCTAAGGCCGTGTAATGAATTAAAAAACAAATGACTTCGTCTATAAGGGGCCTTGGACAGCAACAATCGAAAGCTATTAAACATAGCCTACAGACAATGTTTCTGTGTTTGCATGAAGTAATATCAGAAGCTAAATTAACCGATTTGTATAATTAATTATTATTTCACCATTGGAAAGTGTAGTTTCTCTAGATGGACATAATGCTATAATGTTAACTTCTGAGTGAATCGAGGACAGGTAAGATTAAAATAGCTTCTTATGCACAGAAAATTTGATAGGCTATTTTGTACATTCGTTTTCTGTATTTCTTAAAATAATATTTATGTACACTCATTTTAATCTCTGAGAATTAACGAACAACGAGAGTGTATTGATTTAGTATGCAGTAATAGTACGTTAGCTTAGCAATCCATTATTTTATAATTCAAATTTTAACTATACTCAATTGAATCGTGTTAAAATACATAAAATATATATGCAATAAATGCAATGCAAAAAAAAATTGGGTAATGAGCGAAGCAGATTATCTTGCGCTGTTGTAAAAGTTGTTCCCTGGATCAAATGTCCTATTTTAATTATGTAATTACTTTATATTTATTTCTAACAGGTGCAGCGGAGCGCACGGGTACGGCTAGTATATAATATGATAGGTCCATACATAGTGTTCCGCCTGTATACTGCGACAATGTAGAAACGTTTTACAAAATATTATTGATATAGCAGTAAATTAATATCAATATTAGTACAGAGATAACGTCACAGAAAATATAATAAAACGAATAATCATGCTGCACAACTGTTACAGACGCAAAGATTGATACACTAATTATTATTATTATTATTATTATTATTATTATTATTATTATTATTATTAGAAAACTTGATACAGTTCTTGCATTATCGTGATTGTGTTCTCCGTTTATAATAATTACATTTACATCCAATAACATCTATCAGATGTGGCAAAAACAAAATCACTCATGTGTGGGGGGGGGGGAAATTACCTACAACATTTATATTACATTTTAAAGGAAGTTTTGTAGTTGTACTATGGAGAGGTTAGTTAAACACTGCAAAGTTTTGAAATGATAAACATCTATGATGTTACTACACAGTTCATCACTGTAACAAGAACGAATGTCTAACCTTCGGCTTATACCCTTCGAGGATTTATCGCTCGTGACAATTTTACCCATCATGCATGTGCGCTACCTATCGGATTATGCTATGAAGTACTTGGCGCTCGAGCGAAAACGTCCGATGCAGACCTCTGGTGTGAACTGTAGTTCCAAGCAAAAATTTCCTCTACTTTAGAAAGTTACCTTTACGTCCAAGTGCAGCATTGAAAGTTTCTATAGCTTAACAATGTTATCAGCTAGGATTCGTTAAGTTTGTTTGAAAATTCACAAAATGATTATTCAGATTTTTTATAAAAGCGTAGATATCTTTCATGATAAAGAATGGAAATATTCTCTAAGGCAGCGGTGGCGAAAATGTAATCGTGTGCCGACCACTGTGTAACCTGCAAAGTGCATAGCACCTATGGAAGGAGGCGGACACCCGAAGGGGAAGTGAAGCAACGGTCTGACTTATTAACAGATTTTAATTTTCCTTACGTCAAGCACTTAAATATAATTTTATACAGTACAAGGCTACAAACTAATGTTTAGTACGTGTAACGAAGAAAGAAATGAACAATAAATGAACAATATCACAAACTAAAATTAACTGTCTTCAGAATATCTCTGTCAAAATCAGGAATTATGTCACTTACTGCCAGTCGTAGTTGATCACGAAGGTATTTGTCTGTCAGTCGTGATCTAAATTTGGGTTTTACTATTTTAATTGTTGAAAATAATTTTTCACAAACGTAAGTTGTAGCGAACATGGCTTCAACAGAGGAAGCGAAAGAACGAAGCTTCGGATATTTATTTTTTGGCAAAGATTTGAAAGTTCAACATTTGTCAAGTCCTTACATCTAGCTTTCATTTGACATCACATAGTAAATCAGTGAGTTCAAATTGAAGAGCTAACCGCATTATTCGTACATCTGTTGAAAAAGGATTGACGTACAGAGATGATGATGATGATGATGATGATAACAACAACAACAACAACAACAACAACACTTAACCTTTTAATGTTTCATCATTAACATGTAGTATAATGCCGTTTTATGTTATACAACCATTTTCCTCGTAATACTTGTGAACAAATCATACATTTAATATTCTCATCATATTGACAGCAAAAAAATGCGTCCTCCCATCCTACTTAGAACTTTCGTACATGGTTTCGAGAGAGACATATGCCACTCGCAGGTCAGAGACAAATACAAATGGAACAGAGTTTGACTCCAGTGAGTAAGAGGGTGAGGGTTGGCGGAGGTTAGAAGCAAGCAAAATGCACAGCTATCACTGCGAGCCACAATGTCTCGCGAGTCACGTTCTCGCCACGGCTGCTCTAAGGCATATTGCAGTATATATCCAAGTTTTACAGCTAGATGCAGTGCTAAATGTTTTTACTGCTTGGCAATATAGCTAAGTAGGATTCATTAAGTTTCTTTTAAAAACCACACAATTATTATTTAGACTTATTTTATTTATTTTGGTAATGTTGTTGTTTAGTCAACTGTCCGAGGACAGATTGAAATCTCATAAGTGACACTAAAATGGCATGGTGACATTCAACATTTAATTTTTTAAGGTGACATGTATTTATCTAGCCTGACGAGTTTACTTCCTTGGTTTGAATTGTAAATTATTTAAAAATAGCGTGTAAGAGGGCCTTAGACTAGAAATGTTCAGTTTAAATGTAGTTCTGTTTATAAGTATGCATAAGGATGTAATTATTTGACTTATTTGAACTGTTGTATCAGTGAAGCGAGGTGAGTCAGTGAAGTTATGGTTTTACAGTGCAGTGAACAGTTCCGATCAGTGATAATTTATAGCGTCAATGAAATGTGTTCTATAGTGTCAATGAAATATGTTCTATAGTGTCAGTGAAATGTGTGCTAAAGTGTCAGTGAAATGCGTCATAGTGCCACTACAGGGAATGAGATGAGAGTAAAGTGAAAGACTATTGAAACTTATGTAGGACGTATACATAACTATGTAGGTTGTATTGTAAAATTAGGTATTTTATTTTATGTTTTATTATTATTGTGTTAAAATTGTATTGTGTATAAAATTGTATATGTGTTGTAAAATTGTATTGTGTATTGTAAATTTTATTGTGTATTGCTTATCATTTTATTGTGTATTGTTTATATTGTGTATACCACTACCACCGGGTGCTTGCCCACTTGCAGTGTAAATAAATACATACATACATCAATCACGAGGCAACAAAGCCAGGAGATAATGAGTTAGAGTGGCAAGTTCCTTTGCATACATCGGTGACTAATAACACACAGTGCCGGATTTAGGCCTGGACAATTTTCAGGGGAGGGGGCAGCATTTTCTCTCTCTCTCTTTCTCTTCCTTTTTTTACATTGAAATTTGTTTTTAAAACACCTGTTGGTAGATATTTTCTGAAGTTTGTTATTGAACACCTTGTGGAAGTCGGATATTGTTTTGTTATCGTATTTTCGCTGTCCCGGCGAGAGTAAAAGGAAAGTGTGCAGCTGCATAGTTATATTGTAATGCCGGTATCACGTTATTATACTATGAAACTGCTTAAATTTAACTGTTTGTATAAACAAGAATGCATTGTTGACATTCAAATTTGATGTGTATTTATTAGCTATTTATCGCTATGGATAGTAAGCACAAACTCTCAGTTACTTACTTACTGGCTTTTAAGGAACCCGGAGGTTCATTGACGCCCTCACATAAGCCCGCCATTGGTCCCTGTCCTGAGGAAGATTAATCCAGTCTCTATCATCATATCCCACCTCCCTCAAATCCATTTTAATATTATCTTCCCATCTACGTCTCGGCCTTCCCAAAGGTGTTTTTCCCTCTGTTCTCCCAACTAACACTCTATATGCATTTTTGGATTCGCCCATACGTGCTACATGCCCTGCCCATCTCAAACGTCTGGATTTAATGTTCCTAATTATGTCAGGTGAAGAATAGGCTAAAATGCGTGCAGTTCTATGTTGTGTAACTTTCTCCATTCTCCTGTAACTTCATCCCTCTTAGCCCTAAATATATTCCTAAGAACCCTATTCTCAAACACCCTTAACCTATGAATAATTTCGAGGGAAAAATTGTTCCGGGGCCGGGCATCGAACCCGGGACCTTCGGTTTAACGTACCAACGCTCTACCAACTGAGGTACCCGGAAACTCTACCCGACTCCGATCCATATATATATTTGTTTTTAAAAATAAACCAAACAAATGAATTTTCTTTCAACAATCAATGCATTTGAATATATTTATTTGCATCAAGAAAAATTACATGTTCCTCTCTCAGAGTGAGAGTCCAAGTTTCACAACCATACAGAACAACCGGTAATATAACTGTTTTATAAATTCTAACTTTAAGATTTTTTGACAGCAGACTGGATGATAAAAGCTTCTCAACCAAATAATAACAGGCATTTCCCATATTTATTCTATGTTTAATTTCCTCCCGAGTATCATTTATATTTGTTACTGTTGCTCCAAGATATTTGAATTTTTCCACCACAAACTCTCAGTTACATTTCAAATATAATTAAATCGTCAACAATACCATTTAATCACTTTCTAGCATGTCCACTACCGTATATAATTCGATATGATAAGTTTATTCAGCAAAGAGTTGGAGTTATTTTTCAGTTTACTTTACACTTCTTATCGAAGTAATAAATACTCGTAATAATTATACCTCCAACAAAATCAATGCTTAAAAATAAACCACAGCCTGGCTTTCACAAATCAATTTTGTTTCAACAATGAATAATTTTGAATATGTTTCTTTGCATCAAGAAAAATTACATTAAAGTCCAATAGGTGATCAACAGGAGCAAAGAACAGTATAATTATAGCACTTCGGGTGAACTTAATAGTTGAGTCGTTCAGAGCAAAAGTGGTGTAAGTAAAAATTGGGTAATGAAGTTTAAAGTAAAAATTCTGTAAAATACAGCGCAAAGTAGCAATTAATATGGCCTTCTTGCTATCCACTGGCTACTAATAGTTTAAACAAATTGAATATTAATTGCTACTTTGTGCTGTATTTTACAGAAAGTTTACATTAACCCTCATTACCCATTTTTGACTTACACCATTTCTGCTCTGAACGGCTCAGTTCTAGAACCATGCAAAAATGAAGGGAGTTCGTAACCACGTAGCACTGTGTACGATTTATCAAGGAGGCTGGCATGCCATCAAGAACCTCTCTGCTAAAGACGAATTCAAAAGAAGAGGATTTTTTTAAATGTTTTGTAGCTATCATATTAAACTTGTGCGTATAGTACTGACAATAATCTATAAAGAAAGACGATAAATCATCAAGAATCTATCACTCCCAGTTACAAAATTAAAAATAACAATAAAATATAACATATTTTCCATAGCATTAACTGTGTGAACATTATAGGTTTATCAATATTTAGGTGTTAGAAAGTTAAACACTACAAGCCCGGGGCTTTTTAAAATAAACACAGGACCTCTGTGGGCGTTAAATGTCATTTATAAAACTCATTTCCCGCTTTGCGCTCGTTACGTGTAGGAGTACAAAAACCCGTCGATTTTTCCCTGTAAATGTTTTTCTCTCAGAAAGTCTATTTGCTGAAACAGCATAGAGACAAGTATATTTCAGCAGTGAAATTTCACAAGTGTACTACCACTATTGACAGAGTTAGTACGATGAAATGCCGTCAGTCAAAGACATGTGTGTGTAATTTAAATATATATATATATATATATATATATATATATATATATATATATATATATTTGATTCCATTCACATTTCTAAAACATATGTACAGTTTCCACAGAACGATCATACGAACTCTCACGTATTATACAGGGTGGGCCATGAGAACCTGACTCTTATCGCATTATGCTTTTAGGTGATATATTAAATTATCTCGAAATCTGCTGAAGCTATAGAGCTGACGTTTTACCAACACATAGGCACATATCTTTTGTTTGTGGTGTAACAGTATTTGCTTTGTTAATTCACTTCTTTACAAACATTTTCCATGCGAATATTTTCAAACATTTTAATACACTATCTTCAGTAATACGTATTTATGATATATTAAATTTACGGAAACATTGTTTTAGTACCTGTAAGGCTACTTACTTACTTACTTACAAATGGCTTTTAAGGAACCCGAAGGTTCATTGCCGCCCTCACATAAGCCCGCCATTGGTCCCTATCCTATGCAAAATTAATCCAGTCTCTATCATCATATCCCACCTCCCTCAAATCCATTTCAATATTATCCTCCCATCTACGTCTCGGTCTCCCCAAAGGTCTTTTTCCCTCCGGTCTCCCAACTAACACTCTATATGCATTTCTGGATTCGCCCATACGTGCTACATGTCCTGTCCATCTCAAACGTCTGGATTTAATGTTCCTAATTATGTCCGGTGACGAATACAATGCGTGCAGTTCTGCGTTGTGTAACTTTCTCCATTCTCCTGTAACTTCATCCCGCTTAGCCCCAATTATTTTCCCAAGCACCTTATTCTCAAACACCCTTAACCTGTGTTCCTCTCTCAGAGTGAGAGTCCAAGTTTCAGAACCATACAGAACAACCGGTAATACTGGGTGTTCAGTTCAAAGTGTGTCATGGCTCGCTGTATGCCGTTATGTGGCTAGCCGATGAGCCTAGAGAATTCAATCTTCCTACACTTCCGCAGAGGTGTATAACCTATGAGGCAGAGAAGTTGCCTAGGAAGTACGGTGTTCATTCTGAAGAGTACGTACCGATACGTACGGTAACGCCGGTAGTGGCAGGAATGTGAACTGTTTGGAAATGCGTACTGTCGGGATATGGGGAGAGGGTTAAGACGATTACTTACGTATTTGTTGACATTAACTTCGACGGTCAACATGGACACGGAGCATTTGTTTTGTGTTGTGGAATGTTACCGTACGCAACCGATGATAACAAATACCTTGCGTACGACTTGCCGGCGCAAAACACAGTTCGAAAGAGGTTATGGTAGCACACAGACCGTACAGACCGCCATCTGTTGCTACGACGTTCAAGTTATACCGTACACGTTCTCAAGTTCAGTTTGAAGAACGCCTTAAATAATAGGCAACTTCTCTAACATATAAGCTGAAACTCGCTTCAAATCGGTGACCCAACAACAGTGACGTCATGACACACTTTGAAATGAACACTCAGTATAACTGTTTTATAAATTCTAACTTTCAGATTTTTTGGCAGCAGACTGGATGATAAAAGCTTCTCAACCGAATAATAACACGCATTTCCCATATTTATTCTGCGTTTAATTTCCTCCCGAGTATCATTTATATTTGTTACTGTTGCTCCAAGATATTTCAATTTTTGCACCTCTTCGAAGGATAAATCTCCAATTTTTATATTTCCATTTCGTACAATATTCTCATCATCCTATAAGGCTACTAAACAAACATCTGAAAATTTCACTTTTCTGTAAAAAAAAGTTGAGAAAATATTCCTTTTGAATAAAAAAGCAAACTTGTGAAAAATGAACATTAAAATTAAAACTTACATTCTTATAATGCACTTATACTTCTCAGACAAATCTAAAAATTAACATGGATACAGCTTTAATAAGTTCTCTTCCTTTTATCCATTGAATCAGTGCTGGCCATCCCTGTATATAGCTCGACCAAGCGGCATATACTACCTCTTTAGTCTGTCTCTTTCCTTTCCTATGTAAAGCGCTCAGGCTCTCCTGGGCTCTAAAGCGCGCGCTTGCTCCTATGGGCATCAGTTGACATCACTGGCGTAGGCTATGTATCGGACAAAGCAAATAGTGACCGTCTATTCTCATTAACCCTTCTGCTACCAAGGGGAGTAATAAGATTACCCGACTGATGATATTTCAATATTATTTTCAATATCCTCCATTTTCATTTTTGAAATTTCATGTATTTATCCGTTATATGTCTGCTAACATTTTGAATTAAGAATAACACAAATAATTAATCTACTTTAATAAGTAATTCGCGTTATTTAAGTAGGGGTGATCTTGTTACCCCCCTTTGGTAGTCTGCGTCGTAAAAATTCCAGGATAGGAAATCCAAATTTGTAAGCTAATTTTCTACATTTTTGAGCTTATTTGCTTCGAAATTATTTTATTTTCTGTCATTCATATCATTAAATTCATAATATAGTTATCTATATTACCGTGACTATAATGACTTTTGCTTCCATTTTTTTTTTAATTTTTATTTCTGTGTGTTATGGTTATTCTAAAAGTGATTTTGTTATAAATAATTAATTATAATCGCGACGCTGTTATTCCCGGCGTGACTCCTCCTCTTTGCTTACATCTTAGGAAGTGAAGGCTCTATAAAGTCTAAGTAGACAGTATCGTTCGCCATTTTTGTTCTTTCGTTGCCGAGCTACCAGACGAGGGATTTATTTGCCACGCCGTTAAACATTATCATGTCGTAGCTCCTATGATAATAAATCAAACGCAATTTAATTCAGCAAATAATTGAGCGGCAAATAACGTCTTCGTGTACTTTCTGCGAACGCCAACGAAAGAGCCAAAATGGCGGGCGATTATAATAAGTATTTATCGAGCCTTAGGAAATGCATAACGTCATCATCAGCGAATCACAAGACGCATACGTTTAAATGTAGCCGACCTGCAACGTGATTGGCTGCCGGAAATTACAGCAACGGGACTATAGTAGAGACTTTTTCCGAAATATTCATTGTAGTATAATAATAATCCGTGGCGCTACAGCCCGTGGAGGGCCTAGACCGACCAGCCGGCTGCTGGCCTCACGCCCACATGTCGAAGCAGAGATGGACGTTCATCCAACCAGAATGGAGGTATCGTGTGGTTACCACGATGATCCCCCCAGCCGTTATAGCTGGCATTCGCAACCTATCGTAGCTCCCCAAGTGCATCACGATGCTGGGTGGGCACCGGTCCCATACACTGGCCGAAATTTCATGAGAAAATTTCTTCCCCCATGAGGATTCGAACCAGCGCGCATTCCGTAACGCGAGTCCTAGGCAGGATGCCTTAGACCGCGACGCCACGGCGCGGGACCATTGTAGTATAGGTGCTGTTTATATATTTGAATTTCATCAAAGGACTAAAATTTATTCTCTTAGAATCCTACATTTATATATTTTTTATATCTTTACAATTTTTAACGATTTTTTAAATTTTATTATGTTATAAGCAAATTTCTTAGAGATGTTCATGCTTGTGTATATTATATTTGAATGTTTTAATTTCAACAAATACAATATCCGAAATGATTTAAAATATTTTATAATACCGTGACTTTCATTCCTTGCATCTGTGTTTTCCATCCTGTCAAAATTATATAGCGTTGAGGAGTTTGCCTTCAAATGGAAGACAGACAAGTTTGATTTTACCGACATGTTTTTTTATAGTGTTGCCAATAACATATCTGAAGTTCAATAATTTTGGTACACTTTTTAACAAAATGGAACGAAACTTTGGAATGACCCTGTATTTTTAAAAACTTAAAAATTATTTTGTATACGTCCATAGTCAATAATAACCTATATTCACTGTTACTATTCCAAATGTTTAACAAAGATTGGTACCATGATTTCGATGGGGATAGGGCAATTGTATTACCCCCTTTGGCAGTACTCGTACTAAATTGCACAAAATCTTGGTAGCAGGAGGGTTAAAAAATATATATGCACAAAACATTTTTTTTTCTGGGAAAACCTTGACAGTTACAGGGAAATATTATTTGACTCTTTTCTTCACTTATTTATGCTCTACCAACAGTATTTTCTTTCGTAATTCTTATCGTTTACACCCTATAGTTCGAGTCCTCTATAAACTCGTTGAGTTTGAGGCGAACTTTTTAATCACCCGGTGAATGAATGCGTGTATCTTACATTTAGGAATTACATAATAGTCATATGCGTTACAAGAGCGGTATGTTGAAGTTTTCATGTTCGAGGAAAAGTTTGAAAAAGCGAAACGTAGTTGAGCTTTTTTTAATTTCCGAGAATTGAAAGAAAACATACCGCTCATGTATCGTACATTATTTTGTGCGAAGATCGTTTATTACATAACTGAAAGAGGAATTTCTAATTAGTTACAATGAAATCTCCATCTTGGTTTCTCTTCAATGACGGCAAATTTGCAAAACAAAAATATCTATCTTCAACATTGTTGCTTTAAAATGTTTTCTGTGTTTACTATACTCCAGCAGGCCGTGATATACGTCTGTCTTTTTTTTTCCCCCCCAGTCTATAAATGCGAACTTAAAACAAACGGTAAGGTTATGTAATGATTTATTTTTCATTTTAATATTTAATAATTGTCCAATATTGATACCATACTTCAAATTTGTCATAGTTTTTAACATTGAATATTCTGACCACAGACTATTAGCAGATTTCAAAGTTGTGGTCCTTGTTTTTTTCATTAATTTCTCTTTTTTTTTTTTTTTCACTTCCAACAAATTTGTGAACATATTATAGGCTCTTTCATACCTTGCCCTGGATTTGTCGGGAACCAGAGAATCACAGCCTCGTTCCCAAGCCTCTTCAACTTCAAGATCCACATCTCCTTCGTTCAAAGTAGCCGCCATGATGAGTCTGGAATCTTGTTGATTTTTTCACGGCTTCCTTAATGTTACTTGCATCACGAATGCAGTAACTTTAGTGGAGTTGTAGAGTTACTTAATTTTTGCAAATATTTAAAAACAATAATTAACAGTGCAATTTAGGTGAAATTGCAGTGGTAAGTTTCCAATTTATAACTATTACTATACTAGCCGTACCCGTGCGCTCCGCTGCACCCGTTAGAAATAAATATAAAGTAATTACATAATTAAAATAGGACATTTGATCCAGGGAACATTCGTGTTTGATAGAAGGATAAATCGTTTATTATGTTACTTAATTTAAATTGTATTTGCATAATTAAAATGCGATCATTTTGATCCAGAGACCACTCATTTGGTCATAAAAATTATTTTAGGAAATACAGGAAACGAATGTACAGAATAGCCTATCAAGTTTTCTGTGCATAAGAAGCTATTTTAATCTTACCTGTCCTCGATTCACTCAGAAGTTACTGTAATAACATTATAGCATTATGTCCATCTAGAGAAACTACACTTTCCAATGGTGAATTAATAATTAATTATACAAATCGGTTAATTTATCTGTAGGCTATCTTTCATAGCTTTCGATTGTTGCTGTTCAAGGCCCCTTATAGACGAAGTCATTTGTTTTTTAATTCATTACACGACCTTAGATGGTAGTTATTTTAATTTTAAAACTCATTTATCTCATTAAATATCAGTCCTATCAAAATTTTTCAAGGAATATAACTTATCGGAAATTATTTTTAAAGAAACTTTTGCTATGTAACATTTTTCACAAAAATCAATAATAAGCGAGATATTTCGATTTATTTAATTCAGGCCCCCTTATAACCCCCCTTTTAAATAAAGTATTTTGAATGCAATATAGCCTAAAATCTAAGTTACAACGAACTTAATTTATATTCCAATTTTCATCGAAATCCGTTCATCCATTATCGCGTGAAAAGGTAACAAACATACAGACAGACCGACAGACATACAAACAAAAATTTCAAAAAAAGCGATTTTCGGTTTCAGGGTGATTAATTATATATGTTAGGACCAATTATTTTTGGAAAATCGAAAATTACCAGAAAAATTTCGGCTACAGATTTATTATTAGTATAGATCGAACGTCTCTAAAAATAATATGTTAGAAGCCTAAAGCAGTAAAATCAATATATCACTTAAGCGGTAAGAAGAGGGAAATTGTTATGTGTGTTAGGTTGGGAATACTGAATGTGGAATTTTAGACTTTCCGCGGATTGGTTTTGTGCGAAAACCAAGCAAATACGCACGATCTCGCACAAATGAATTTGTGTTTAATACACGAAACAGGAGTTTATTTGGGAAAGTTACATACTAAATTATTTTATTTTGACCTCTACATTTAGTATGAAGGGAAACTTATTATGTCTTGCGAAATGTATCAATTGTATCTTGTCAGAAAATGTGTCACATTTATGACAAAAATTGTTATTTTCGAAACAGGTCGCTTACACTATATTCATGAAGTTTATTTATTATCGTAATCCCAAGTTGAACCCTGTACTGCTCACAGCGCCGTGAGCAGGATCTGAAATCCAATATACTCTGTTTTTAGTCCTGTTTCTGCTAGCAACATCGTTAACAGCAGCTGCGCTCGTGATAAAGGTTGGGCAGAAAGGATTCCAGTTTCATACAGGTAGCTTTGTAATTGAGACAAAAAGATTAAAAAAACTCTCGAACTTTATTATTGTTCCCATGGAAATAATAATAAATGAAAATCAGGACTGTGATGTGCGAGTTTCCAGAGGGACAGAGTACGGCGTGGAAGAGACAACTTCTGGAATGTACCAACATATCGGCTGTTGATCTCATTTGTAAATGAACTGGTGCGTTGTATTTTTCAACTGATTTTTAGCTAACACCTCTCGAGTGATTTCTACTTTCTCTCTCTCTCTCTCTCTCTCTCTCTCTCTCTCTCTCTCTGGTGTGAAATAGGGGAGTAGTGGGTACAGTGAGACACAAAATATTAAGACATATGTATGCAAGTGAAATTTCAAGTATTTTTAAAATCAAGTGCAATAAGGTACACGTACCAAATAACGCCACCTTAACACTTCAGTCACTTTTGCTCTGGAAATAAGTTATGTACAAATACAAAAATTATGAAATAGAAACTGTAGGCCGGTATTCATAGTCGAGATAAGTCATACTTACATATAAGTCGAACTTAAATCTCGTCTCAATTGCAGATTTCGGTCCAAATAAGTCGTACTTATTATAAGTCGTGCTTATTTTATAAGCTTTACTTTACAAAGTCTGACTTCATGAAGTTGAACTTATTGCAATTCATAGTGACTCAAGTGCGACTTATGTTATGAAATAAGTTAAACTTTATCAAGTCAAGGGAACCCCTGACTTATGTCAGTTTTAACCTAAAAATTAATAACGTTTATAAAGAACTGGCCGAGGAAATGATTGAAATGCAGGAAATTTGCGCCCAAAAGCGTTACTTGCGAAACATCATGGTTCGCTTTGAATGTTATAATGATCTTGAATTCAAGAGGAGGTTTCGTTTTTGCAAAAGGTTTTGGAATCAGTACTTCCAAAAGTGGAAAGAACTCTTGCAAAACCGAGATAGCGAGGTTTGCCAGTTCTTCTAGATTACTACTTCTTGTTCGATTGAGATTTTATGCCACGGAAAATTTTGAAATAAGTTTAATGTTCCTAAAATATAGCCATAACCGTAGTCTATAAATATATGAGGTATTTGTCGTCCTAGGTAGCTTAGTTGGAATAGCGCTGGCCTTCTGTGCTCGAGGTTGCGGGTTCGATCCCGGCCTAGGTCGATGGCATTTAAGTGTGTTTAAATGTGACAGGCTTATGTCAGTAGATTTACTGGCATGTAAAAGAACTCTTGCGGGACAAAATTCCGACACATCGGTGGCGCTGCAGTTGCGAGCGTCGTTAAATAAACCATAATTTAATTTATATGAGAGATTTAATATATCGGTGAGGTTAGGTTTCTTTAATATACATGAAATTTCAGTATTAGTAAGATTAAACACCCTTATCCAGTCAATTTAAATTAAATTATTATGTGTTAATAAAATGAATGTAAAACAAAGCCTTCTTGCTGTCATACTTACTTGCAATTGGTTTTAAGAGAACGGAGAAGTTCATTACCACCCTCACATAAGCCCGACATCGGTCTCTATCCTGAGCAAGATTAATTCAGTCCCTAGCATCATATCCCAACTCCCTCAAATCCATTTTAATATTATCCTCCCAACTAGGCCTTTCCCTCCCCAGATCTCCCAACTAACACTCTATACGCATTTCTGGATTCCATACGTGTTGCATGCCCCGTCCAGGCGACGCTTATAATAACCTCTGCACTTGCGAGCGTCGTTAACTAAACCATCATTTTAAAATTTTAAATTGTTCTCTTTTTATGAATAAAGAATCCTGTTCCAAATTGGTGTTAGGCCATTCTCATCTAACCTAACCCCCTGTACTCCCAGAAAGTATATTCTATATCTAGCTAGTTTTTTTGCTACCAATGTCCTGTTCTGTAAAGACTGGTGCCATTCCAAGTACCAAATCCCATAATCTTATTCCTTTGCCAAAGAATCAATCCCATTTCGAGGCTTATGTTGGGGTTTCGTAACAAGCTCTTTTTTACTGTGATGGGTTATTAGTCCTTCACCCAACCCTCAAGCTGGAGGACCATCCCTTATCGGCTGTCCACGACTATATATATATATATATATATATATATATATATATATATTCGCAGCCACCCTTCCCGGTGGTTCATTGCTTCAAACGAGCGTAGAGCTCACCGAACATGCAACCACAGTAACTAATTAAGTTTTCTTACTGTCATAATGAAAGTAAATAAATTGTCAAATGTAAGCAGTTGTAGAAATATCAGCTTGACACTTTAAAATTTATAGGTACAATAGAGCCGACAAAAGGACAAGAATTAATGTAGTGGAGAGAATGTTTGAGGTACGGACGGTAATATTTCCTTATCTGTCAGTTGGTTTAAAAAACAAACTCGACAATGTCCCAAATATAATTTATTGTTGCCTGTGCAGTGTTTCACAATTCGAGTTCGGAGAAAATGATAACTTACCAGAAGATGATCCAAACGTAATGACTCTTCCATATGAATCTATGCCTGTTGCATCATCTGCACAGCAATCTTCGGTTTGGCTTTCAGGGAGAACTGATTAACATAGTGTTTAGGAGGCATGATGATGAAATGTAAATGAATTTCACAATTTAGTTTTAATGTATTTCACTGAAGCAAAATATTTATTCTTTTATGTGATTTACCAAAACATTTAAAATTTAGATGATTTGCAATATCAACAATGAATACTATGAAGTTTTATACAATAACTGATTGAAATAATTTATCTGGATTTCATTATGGACAAGCGGTATTTGTTTGTGACCTTCCGATCTCAGTTGCATTATTGACCTGTAAAAATAATAATAAATTCACTCTGTTCCTTCAAAACTACATTCCTGCGCTTTCTTATGTGATCCGCTGATGCTGCTGGAGTTGCCGTCGCTGTTGTTTGAGCTGCAATTGAGTTGGATGGACCAGCAGTAAAGGGGGATACGTCATCGGAAGGATTTGGTGCAATACGTGCTCCCTCTACTTCCTCTGCAAACACAACTGCAATGTAAACAATATGTACACTATATCAACTGGCTAATTATGTTGTGTAGAATTTATTCTTCCTCATTCTATTACTTGTTAGGTATAGTTACCTATTACGGACTCGCTTCGTGTAAATAGATATGATTTGATAATTTTCTTTATTAACAAATAATAGCTAATAGGCTAAGAAACAAATCAAATGTTCAAGAAAGAATGTTGAATGTAATACTCCTTACCTTCTAGTTCACTCGCAATCATATCGGAGTCAACCGCTCCCGGAACTTGGACCATTGTCAGAGGGATTATTTGTGCTACAGGTGGATCAATGTCCTTTATATTTTTACTAGAAGACGACCTCGTGTAGCCATCACTGTTTGACGTTCATTGGTCAAAACATTCCGTTGGTCACATATGATGTTCGTTCATAGTAGCCTATCCGTAGTTGTCTTCCAAATCTCTGTAATCATTATAACCAAATTACAATAAAATTTCCAACTTCGCGTAAACGAACTTCATAATTTCTTTCTTTATGTTATAATATACACTTTTCTAAGAAAATATTGTATTAGGCTTACTTACATGTTCCACAATATGTATCGACGAATTGAATTCTTCTGCAATCTTCTGTCTTCAAAAAACTGCGTCAGTCTTCTTATTCTCTACAATCTTTGAATATTTTAGAATAATCTCCTTCAATCATCTTTCTGTACATAACTGAAATATTTTATTTTCTTCTTTCCGTACATTACATCAATTATTTTATTGTATCCTACAGAAGCTATGCATACAAATTTAGAGATAAAAGAAAATCGACTGTCTGATTTGCATTGTCGTGACAATGGCTTTGCAATTTCTCATACCAATAAGTTCGACTTATTTGTATACACATAAGTTACACTTATTGAATGAAACTTAACAAAGTACGACTTATTAGCCGACTATGAATACCGTAATCATATAAGTTAAGATTTTCCAATAAGTATAACTTAACAAAGTCATACTTATTGAACAAATAAGTCACCGACTATGAATACCGGCCGTAGTCTTATCTTTACAAAATAGCACAATGAAAATGTATATATTATATACCGAACAAGAATTAGAACTCAAATAGGAAAACTTCGTAAACTGGCGTTATTAGAACAGGTTGTCCAATTAACGCCACCTATTTTCTAGTAACCTATACACTTATAATTGTTAATGAATTATTTTTCCTAAGCAACATAAATAGAACTAAGCAACTAAATTTGAGTTTCTGTTAATAAAAGATACAAAATCACTCAATACTAATGAAAGATTCTCGATCTGAAACTGAAACACCAGATGGAGTAGGAAAATATGTTTTCCAGTGACTTCTTACTTAAAAAAAAGAGACAATGTGATACAGTAGAAAGTTATTAAACACAAAAGCATTTACCTTAGTTTAATATGAATGTTTTCCAATAAGTAAAACAAAAAAATTAAGTTATGTAAAATTAAAAAAATACGAGTTCGAAAAGCAATTGAACCAATATCATCACTGCACATTCTGAACATTTGTAAGTTGAAAGATTAGTGATTTTCCTGATGTTTTCACACTGATGCTGTACTGTCAGCCTTAGTACTAACATAACCTAAAATTTTGTCTGTAGACCTTTAACACCACATGGCGTTAAAGCGTTACTGAGTACTTGATAACATGACATGCCTGTTTCTCTAACATTTTCAAATTTTATAGATAGCAAATACTTTCTAAACATAGAAGAATGTTTAAGGATCACGAAAATATATAGTGTAATATAGTTATTATTTGGTCAACACACAAAATAAAATATTGCCTTTTACCTTGATATAAGAACAGCCATTCACTATCAACACACAACAGGAAAATGATGGAATATAATGTCACTCGTAAATGTCAGCGGACAGCTAGTAACTCATTTCATCACTAGATTGCAATCGAATGCAGGCTACAGTAGTGCACTACCGAAAACTTGTGTCGTTAACAAATTTTAATAAGGTGGCGTTAAAGGTATACATGGCGTTATTTGGCTCAGGAACCTTAGAAATATACATTAAAACATGGAGTACAGGAATACATAAACAGAAATGTTAATACATAAAGGACATAATATACAATGCGTGTTTGTCAAAAAAATGCAAATGTCTCACTGTTCCCATTCAGGAGGGTACAGTGAGACACCACAGTGTCTATTAACGGACGTTGAAATGATTTACATTTATTTCAAAAGAAAAGAAAGCTTGCTGACTCTTTATCTTGCCATGTTCTGTAGCCTTATTTAGTATCATTTTGATGTCTGACTTCGAAACCATTTAAACCTCTGGAATAATTGGAAAAGTGAATTTTCCATGACTTTTCAAACTTTTGCGAAAAAATGAAATGAATTTTTGGTGACAACAAAGTTTATAATCATAAAAATTTAATTCAATTCTTTATAATTTTTTTAATATTTTCTTAAATTTTGTGAATAATCTTCTATTTAAGAAACCATTAAAATGTATTTTATCCATTATTTTAAGCTACAGTCCCTAAATTGGTTACTAGTATGTTCATTTTTAATGTTAGTTACTGGTAAATGTAATATAATTACAGTTTATTTTTGCAAATCATTGGTAAATGGGAACAGTGAGACGTCTCAGTGTACCCTTCAATGGCATGTCTCACTGTTCCCTTTACGCATAGTTCGTTTGAAAATGGCGCCATCACTTCAAAATCAAAACAAGAAAGACGAAACTTTGCCAAACATAACGTCAAATACCATAGTATTAGGTAACAAAACATACATATTTCTATTTCACTTGTATATCCAATATAATCTTCATTAAAGACAAGCCAAAATTTTACTTCTAGAGTGAAAAATTACGAATAATTTTTTCATCACTCACGCTAATCCCTTATTACGCTAATTCCTTATTCATCTGTCGTAAAAAATCTTGGCTTCTTTTTTGATAATAATCTAAGTTGGAATTTTCAAGTTAAAGAAACGATAAAAAATCTGTTCCTCCATTCACTGTTTGAGTCGCTTGAGAAACTTCTTGCCCTAGCAACTAAAACTTACCCTAGTACAAACCCTAGTAATGCCGCACTTCGATTATTGTGACGTTTTGTTAAGTGACCTAAGTTCTGAACTATCAGTCAAGTTACAGCGAGCTCAGAATATGTGCGTCAGATACGTGTGCAACATCCGACGATATGATCACATATCACCGTCCTTCGCAACTCTCTCGTGGCTCCGACTTAACGAACGCAGAACTTTACACTCTTTGTCTTTACTCTTTCGAATTCTGCACACTTCAACACCAAATTACCTTTCGTCTCGTTTCTCTTATCTATACTCTAACGACGACGTAAATACCAGATCACTTATCTGTGGCACGCTAAACATACCTCTTCATAGAACATCTTGTTATTCATCATCTTTTACAGTATCCACCTCGCGTCAATGGAATTCTCTGTCACAAAGTATTAGGGGCTGCAAGACAATAAACACCTTTAAGAACAGCTTAAAAAATAACCTTATTAGCATTTCACTCCAATCATACTGATTTAAACTATCACTGACTACATTGTTACTTTTTTCTTTAGACATCATCCTGATTGTGCTGTATTTTCAAAATTGTCTCATAATAATCTCTTTCTATTATCTAATATTATTTGAAATATATTAACATTCTATGTATTTTAGCTTAATTCTGCTACACAGTTTATTTCAGTGTTTAATTAATAGTTCATAGTATTTTGTTGTTTAATTCGTAAATAACTCTTATATACATGTAACTCCCATCTAAATCAAATTGTTGAATTCTTTGTAAGTTCATGCATATGTATATACACTTTTTGCTGGTTAAGTGGAAGAGAAGGCCTTACGGCCTTAACTCTGCCAGCTAAAATAAGTCATTATTATTATTATTATTATTATTATTATTATTATTATTATTATTATTATAACTAGAATCAAATCGAGTATGAAAATACTGTTACTTTACTCATGCAACATACAACTCCACTGTTACAAACATTTCAGCATCAAAATTTACCATCTAATAAAAAATGTCTCACTGTACCCACTTCTCCCCTACATTTTAAAGCCGATACAGAACGTGTTTTAATAAAGTTGTCCCTGAAGAGGTGTTTTCCGCGATATGGGAGTAGACCACTTGCCCTACTTTGTGTGAAAGCGAGGAGGGCTGCAAAGGGGGGTCCCCACCTCGTAACCCGTGGTAGAGCAGCGCCCAGATTTTCGTTATGCTAAAGGAATTTCAATTTTCTAGGTTTCGAATGCACGACCTAATTTTCTGTGAGCTAATTCAACCCAATACGTTAAAGAAAAAAACCAATTTCCGTCCTTTTAAAAGGGAGTTTACCAATGTAAAGCATTATGATTGTCATTTTAATGGATCCCAGATGCAGCCCAACCGATAGCTTTTCACTAAACGGTCTAAGATCCGAAGCCTTCTAAGATCCTATAAAGATTCGTAATGGATAAAATTCTTCTGATGTTTCTCTTCTCCAAGAGTTCTTTATCCCTTAAGATTACTTTCATTTTATCGTCATCTATTACAGTTCCTATGGTAGAGATTCATACTGGAAATGAAATGGCGATGAGTTCGATTCTCTTTGCAATATATGGAACTATATCTGCATTCTTTTGTTTCTCGAACGTCGAAGGATCTTGAGTAGCGAAAGAGTGTAATTTCAGAGTAATAATAATCCGTGGCGCTACAGCCCATGAAGGGCAAGACCTACTAGCCGGCTGCAGAGGTGGACGATCATCCAAGCAAATGGAAGTATCGTGTGATTAGGAAGATGAGCCTCCCAACCGTTGTAGCTGGTTTGCGTAACCGGATTTCGCTACTTATCGTAGCTCCCCTAGTGCATCACGATGCTGGGTGGGCACCGGTCTCATACACTGGCCGAAATTTCATGAGAGAATTTCTTCCCTCAAGAGGGCTCGGACCAGCGCGCATTCTGTAACACGAGTCCTAGGCAGGATGCCTTAGACCACGACGCCACGGCGCGGGACAGAATAATAATAATAATAATAATAACAATAACAATAACAATAACAATAACAATTCTACTACTACAGCCAATATTACTACCAAATCTGTCTTTACTACTAGTACCTATAATATTAGTTGGTCGAGCAGCTGGCTACAGACTGGAAGGTCCGGGGTTCGATCCCAGGTGGTGACAGGATTTTTTCTCGTTGCCAAACTTTCAGAACGGCCCCGAGGTTCACTCAGCCTCCTATAAAATTGAGTACCGGGTTTTTCCCGGGGGTAAAAGGCGGTCAGAGCGTGGTGCCGACCACACCACCTCATTCTAGTGCCGAGGTCATGGAAAGCATGGGGCTCTACCTCCATGCCCCCCAAGTGCCTTCATGGCATGTTACGGGGATACCTTTACCTTTTTACCTATAATATTACGAGTCCCGCGCCGTGGCGTCGTGGTCTAAGGCATCCTGCCTAGGACTCGCGTTACGGAATGCGCGCTGGTTCGAGCCCTCATGGGGGAAGAAATTTTCTCATGAAATTTCGGCCAGTGTATGGGACCGGTGCCCACCCAGCATCGTGATGCACTTGGGGAGCTACGATAGGTAGCGAAATCCGGTTGCGAATACCAGCTATAACGGCTGGGGGGACCATCGTGCTAACCACACGATACCTCCATTCTGGTTGGATGAACGTCCACCTCTGCTTCGGCATTTGGGCGTGAGGCCAGCAGCCGGCTGGTCGGTCTAGGCCCTTCACGGGCTGTAGCGCCACGGATTAGTATTATTTATTATTACCTATAATATTACGACTATTACCAGTGCTACTGCTACTACTACTACTACTACTACTACTACTACTACTACTACTACTACTGCTACTACTACTGTTACTACTACTGTCATAACCGCCATTGCTATACTGCAATCACGACTTCTATCACCAGTTACCATCACTAATACTACTATCAAAACTGTTGTAATTACCTTCGCCACTTAAAATACAGGGTGATTCACGAGAATTTACCATCACTTACGGAGCTTATTTCCGAAGACATTCTGAGAAAAAAATGTCATATAAATATTTGTACTAATCTCAATATTTTCAGAATTACACTAATTTGAATTTGTTTGTAAAATACCTTTTATATTTAGTTTTAAGGCTAAAAGAATATTACAAGTAGAGAATGAACTGTTCAGAAGTATCATTTCTTTAATTGTCTAGTGTTCTGAAACTAAAAGTGTGTTGTCAGTTGCTTTGTACAGATTTTGTTTTCAATTTTTAACTGAAAATGACATCATTCTTACGCAATTTTCACAAAAATTGTGTTACAAATCATGCGACTTCAGGAATTTCATTGTTTACAGTTTAATTGTATTACATCCTAATGTACAGTCTTGTAGAATTTACAAGAGTGGCGTGATTTGTAACAATTGTTGTGATAAATGCGTAAGAAAATGTAATTTTGCCCAGGGAACATCTATTTTTTGGTATAAAGATAAGTTTAATTCCTTTAACGTGTTTCTTAATTGGAACTGTATTCAAATAATTAATGTACAATCATTTTTGTTCAAGGATCGCACAATTTGATGCCAGGATAATTCTATTAACTTATATCTTAATTGCTATTGTATTCAAATAATTAAAATAATATTATTTCGTCTGGGGATCATACATTTTTGATACAAGGATAATTTTCGTTTAACAAGTCTCGAATAATTCGCCAATGAATCACCAATGTGAATATAGCGTGGATTGTGTATGAAAATAAAATTTTTGTTTGGACCCCATAGTGCATCATTGTTTACGTAAATAAAGATAAATGAAAATTAACATGGCACATTAACATCATTTTAAGAAATACAAGAAGGAAAGACGTAATAGATCGACTATTGATCAGATTTTTTGTATTCGACAGATAATGGAGAAAAAATGGGAGTATAAGGGTACAGTACATCAGTTATTCATAGATTTCAAAAAGGCATATGACTCGGTTAAGAGGGAAGTATTATATGATATTCTTATTGAATTTGGTATTCCCAAGAAACTAGTTCGATTAATTAAAATGTGTCTCAGTGAAACATACAGCAGAGTCCGTGTAGGTCAGTTTCTATCTGATGCTTTTCCAATTCACTGCGGGCTAAAGCAGGGGGATGCACTATCACCTTTACTTTTTAACTTCGCGCTAGAATATGCCATTAGGAAAGTTCAGGATAACAGGCAGGGTTTGGAATTGAACGGGTTACATCAGCTTCTTGTCTATGCAGATGACGTGAATATGTTAGGAGAAAATACACAAACGATTAGGGAAAACACGGAAATTTTACTTGAAGCAAGTAGAGCGATCGGTTTGGAAGTAAATCCCGAAAAGATAAAGTATATGATTATGTCTCGTGACCAGAATATTGTACGAAATGGAAATATAAAAATTGGAGATTTATCCTTCGAAGAGGTGGAAAAATTCAAATATCTTGGAGCAACAGTAACAAATATAAATGACACTCGGGAGGAAATTAAACGCAGAATAAATATGGGAAATGCTTGTTATTATTCGGTTGAGAAGCTCTTATCATCCAGTCTGCTGTCCAAAAATCTGAAAGTTAGAATTTATAAAACAGTTATATTACCGGTTCTTCTGTATGGTTGTGAAACTTGGACTCTCACTCTGAGAGAGGAACATAGGTTCAGGGTGTTTGAGAATAAGGTGCTTAGGAAAATATTTGGGGCTAAGCGGGATGAAGTTACAGGAGAATGGAGAAAGTTACACAACACAGAACTGCACGCATTGTATTCTTCACCTGACATAATTAGGAACATTAAATCCAGACGTTTGAGATGGGCAGGGCATGTAGCACGTATGGGCGAATCCAGAAATGCATATAGAGTGTTAGTTGGGAGACCGGAGGGAAAAAGACCTTTAGGGAGGCCGAGACGTAGATGGGAGGATAATATTAAAATGGATTTGAGGGAGGTGGGGTATGATGATAGAGACTGGATTAATCATGCACAGGATAGGGACCGCTGGCGGGCTTATGTGAGGGCGGCAATGAACCTTCGGGTTCCTTAAAAGCCAGTAAGTAAGTAAGTAACAAGAAGGAAAGATGAATAACATTTATTGTTCTTAATGATTCTGGGATAGAAAATAACAATGAAATATGTATAATGTATTCCTTACCGAATAATAATAATAAAATAATAATAATAATAATAATAATAATAATAATAATAATAATAATCAGTAATTGTTATCCAGTTATCACTTAGGTAGCTGCAAATTCTTGTAGTTGCATTTCACTGCTATTCCACAAGCTTTGTAGTATAGCTGTGGCTATATCTATAAAATGTACTCCTTCAATAAAATGGAACGTCCATTATAAGTGCTACACACTAATTAATTAGAGTTTGGAACTTTGTTTTATGACCGTATAAAACGCTGGGTTAAATTAAGGAGAGAAAAGAAGTGAACAAGGTTATAAAAAATTCCGACGCGTTGAATGAAAACAAATGAAAGCAATTGTGCGCAACAATGGAAGAGCCAACCTTTTTATAAATACGGCGTACAAAAGCACAACTTCCTGGAAAGTTAAGGGAGGAAATGAAAAAAGATGTACATGTAAGCGCAGTCACAGGTCCTTGTCGCCCGTAATTAAACACGGTCCTCTCGCATATTGAAACCGCCGTGCCTTCATTACTTATAAGTAATGGCTTCCAATTAATCTCCGCCACACAGCCCCCCTAGCGGCCAAGATGGAAACAAACAGCTGACACACGAGTCCCGTTCTCTTATGCAGTACAGAATGTTGGTAATAAGAGAAGCTTGCGTGACATTCGGGATAAACGCAGATTAATCAGCGCGTGTTAACAGTTCGTTCTGGTCTCGGCTTGCACACTGGAGATCCGGAAACGCTGATACCACTGGATTTCGACGTCACAGACTCTAATGACACAGACAAATCTCTAAGAAAGTGTTGGGTGGAATTCTGTTTCAGAGGCGTTTGTATTAATTTGTTTGCAACGGAACCGTGAATTTTCTGAACACAATATACAGTCTGATCTGTTTGGGGAGGCATAAAATAAAATTATTGCAAAATTTATAATGGGGGTGCTGTAGAATTGATTTCAGTTCCAAAGTGACACTAAAGCACGGGAGTTTTGTATCATCATTGTTACCGCATAAGAAACAAAAGAAGTTATCAGAAACGACCGATTAAACAAAATGCCTTTTACTGTACAACATCCGTGACCAATACTCGAGCTGCAATGATTACATGCGACAGACAGCCTATGAAGTAAGGAGAGGGAGGAAAGGTACTTGGCATGAAAACTACAACCAGTGGCGGTTCCTGTACTAACATCTTGATCAATCCCGCGGATAAAAATCTCAAGCTTTGCTGTATCAGAAATGTCACTGCTGTCATCAAGAGCCAGTGAATAATATACGATTTTTCTTGCGTCTTTTTTTAACCTTCCTCTTGAATATAATCAGGAATTTTCTAAATTCTTCTCTCGATACTTGGTTGAGAAATTCGTGGTTTTTCAAAATTAAAAACTTCTTATGGACAAGTTATTTAAACTATTTTAATCATTACTCTTTTGAGAAATTCTGTTCTATTAAAAGGCTTTAGAGCACGAGATATTTCAAACCCCATTAGGTAGCTGACTTCCTTACATTTATTTATCTCATCTTTCTCTTCCTGGCTATGATTTAAGACACGTCATTTCCTGGCGTTTATCAGTTCATTGGCACATAATATTGAATCAGTTTTTCTACACTATTATTAAATAAATAACTAGTAAATAAATACCCTCATCTAAAGATTAAGAAGATTAAAATTTAGATAAAACCTAATCATTTTATCCTTCTAGGGAGAAGATCTAAAAATATCAATATTCATGCACGTACAGAAGGATTTAGAAACACATACCTAGTGGTCAGTAATAATAATAATAATAATAATAATAATAATAATAATACATTATTCAACGTGGCAATTAATGTTTCTATATACTCCTAATTGAACCCTTGAGCAAAGTAAACATATTACATTTTGTCCGACAGAACAAGAAAGTTCTCCTTCTCATTCTTTACGAAACGACCTCTTACTGCTTGTAGAGACAGAGTTTGTAGAGCGACATGATACCGCCACTGCTTGCCTGCAGTACGTGAATGAAACACACAGCAATGTACAGGAAACTCCTCGTACCCGTTTGAATGTCTGTGATTACACGATGTGAAAATCCTCATGTCTCATATGAACTGGAACGGGCTAGTCCTAAAGTTAATGTTTGGTGCGTGGTAAATCGCTGTAATCTATTTGGACCATTTATCTTCGCAGAGGAAACAGTTCGATCAGGACCATACTTGGATATGCTGAAAAACTTTTTCAAATCACAAACAGGAAAAGAACATGGATATCGTGTTCCAACAGGATGGTGCACCACCTCATTGGGCAGCAGACGTCCGTGATTATATGATGACACATTTCATAACAACTGGTGTGGTTGAGGGCGGCCAATTATGTGGCCTACAAATTCCCCAGACTTGACACCACATGATTTCTTTCTATGGGGTTTCATGAAGAATGATGAGTATGCACAGCTACCCAGATGTATTCATTATCTCAGAGCAAAGATTTTCTCAGCTTTTGAGAAAGTTACTTTGAAATCACAGACAGATAGACAGACAGACAGATCACTGAAATAAGGGAGCATCAAAATGCAGGATTCATTTATTAATTGCTGTGTTATTGTTATTGTTGAAATTGCCTATGCAAAGAGGTGACGTCCAGGATAGCTGGGTGGTTTCTTTCAGGAAATGCACATAATTTCTTAAAATATAAAAAAAAAAAACAAATGAGGATAGATTCGCCAACATAATAAGTATTGGTTGAGCATTCCATTTGATGAATATTGTAGAAGCATTTAACGTGGGACATGAATGAACAAGTAAAGTTGTTTAACTAACGAATGCATTTTCGGTGGAATCGACATAACTCCCGTCAGGAGTAATATAATTGAGACAGGGAGATCAAAAACCCACTCACTCCAATTTTTGACAAAATTGAGTTATGGGCTGGATGATGCTTTTTAGTTTGTCCCGCATGCGTGGAAGGCAAGAATACACTGATATCGACATGCATCTGCATTCTGGGGGCTGTTTTAAAACTCGTGGAAGTCAGAACTCCACTTACTCCATGGAATAAGAGAGTTTTTGTATTCCAAGCTTAATTTCCCGGTAGATGGCAACACTATCGCTCAACCAGCTGAGTAAAGTGATACGATACGGTATTCAGAATGTCAAAAAAATCTATGAAATCCATGTAAGTAAAACTATTAAAAGCACAATATCGAGTCGATTAACTTCCAGAAACCCAATACAGATGCATCATTCCCCAGTCAACTAAAGCACAATTCAGCATTGCCATTGAAAGAAGAAAGCAAAAGGACTTGCAAAATTTAATGCAGTTTATTTCTGAGGAAAGTAGGATGAATTACCAAACTCTGTTTGCGGACAGTGATAATCTAGAATCTAGATGCACAGGAAGAACATGAGAGTGAGAGAAAAAAACAATCTGTAACATGAATGAAACTGTGTTAACATTTTAATATTGTTTGTGGTTTTATTTGTGTATCTTGATGTGCTTTATGGTAATTTGTGATTTTCTGTCTCATATATTTGAAATTTGAAAAAAATGTAGCAATGTTAATCTTAATAATAAACTTCATTTTCTCGTATATTCCAATGTTTCATAAGGGCATTATGATATATTTATCTTTTTTTCTTCACATGGCTCATTATTTATTCACTTTTCTTAATTCATACACTGTGGAAGTCAGAAAGCCACTAACTCCAGCAGTGTGTATTTCAAATTGTAGCGTAAGATAATATACAAATTTAGGTTTTGAAGTATTTAATTGATAAAGAATGTAATTTTACACAATATTAATAGATAAATGTATAATATTTAAGGTTAGTAAGAGAAATAATAAGTTTTTTCTCTCTCCTGTAAAATTTGGTTTATTGGCGTTAGGGACTTTTTGATTTTCCTGCCTCAATTTTTGTTACAATTTCTCTCCATTGGTACGCAGAAAAACGCTACACGATAGAGATAAGGTTACAAATGTTGTGAATTCCCTGTTTTGTTATCAGCAGTGAATAAATTCTAGTCTACATCTTTTCTAAGCAATCCACAATTCTTTCTTTCTTATTCAGACCAAGAAAGAAACTATGCCTCCATATATTAATGACTTGGTACTCTAGAAACAAAACTGGCGGAAGCGGACAATCTTGAAATGTTACATTGTAATACGTGAAGTGCTGCTAGATGTGGCAACAATGGGGAGTCCCCCCTGCGGTCAGTGCCGTGGACGTGCCCGACTTCCATTGTGCGTGTGAGCTTTTGTGATGTGACGTCATCCCCTCTCAAGTGTCCCGTGTAGATGTCGGGATTCTCGGTGCTGTGGATGTTGAGTATTGTCCGCTCTCCCACCGGATTCTTGTCAGAATAGGGACATTTTTTACATTAAAGAAATATGTTGGAGCATGTCCGCGCAATCATACAGCCTACGAGAGCGGACAGAAAAAAGAATGAATGCTTTTCGGTGGAGTTATGATTCATGAAGCCGTGCACTCGAATATTTCTTGAACCGAGGTTGGATTTTGTACCGTGAAACTCAAGAATTTATATGTGCAGTGTATGAAAAACGTGTTTTATCTTAGCAGTCTGGATTCAAGTATCCTGGGTTGAAATCCGGCTGAGAACTTGTAAGTGCAAGAAGCATCATACCAAGGGATTGAATATAGTTCATATAATGGACTCCTGGTACGAGACTTCTTTCAGTTTCTTACACCGCTTCATATATGCAGAAAATCTAACGTTTTATCTTCATGGAAGACAGGGAAAGGAGAGCTTGTTAATTGGATCCGTTACCAGGAACTTTCACATTAAGATACATGTCACTCACAGACAGGAGAACGCGTGTTCGATTATGCGCAATGTTCAAAACATACAGAGGTGAGCCTGCCTGGAGAGAAATAAAAAATAGGTTGCAGCCGCCAAATTACTCTTCAAGGAACGACCACTCATATACTGTAAATTGAGGGACAGAAAACAGAGGACGGACAATGGAAAATATTATTTTCTGAATCGTACTATCAGGGACTGGAATGCTTTACCTGCAGACTTACTAAAGGCTTTACCAACAACCAAAAATGTATTTAAAAATAGGCTTAAGGACCTTACTAATAGACGGTAGTATATTATACACACTATTTAAAGAGTGTAATTGATATTTTGTTATTGAAGTGTTGTATCAGTGAAGAAGTGTGTTGTGTCAGTGAAGTGTGAAGTGTGTTGTGTAAGTGAAATGTGAAGTGTAAGTGAAGTGTGTTTCTGTCAGTGAAGTTTTATAGTTCATAATGGTACTGCAAAGTATTTGCACAGTGAAATGTTTTTGAAGTTTAGTGAAATCGGATTGAATCAGTGAAATGTGTCGTAGTTCCAGTGCAGTGAGTGAGTTGACAGTGAAATAACTGTAGTGCTGAAAGGTACTTGTGCAGGTATGAACATATCATACTCGTAGGTTTTAGTTGGAACTTAGGGTTAAGATACAAATTAGATTTACTTTAAATGTTATTTTAAGTGATCGTGCTTCATTTAATTTAGGATGCTCCCTGTTTATTATTATTATTATTATTATTATTATTATTATTATTAGTAACACTATTAATTTATTATTGATTGTATTTTTTATTAATTGTGTTTATTATTAATTGTCATTATTGAATGTAATTATTACCAATGCCACCGGGTATACACCCATTTGCAGTGTGAATAAATACATACATAGATATCGTCATAGTTCCTGCAATAACTCCCATGTGCTAAATATAAAATTTTTCAGTAGGAAGAAAAGACACATTTATTCATCCTATGGCAGCTGTACATTCTTACATTTTCGAAACAAAGAAATATAATTACATATAGGAGATTTTATTATTTGCTGTATCACTATTTAAGGTATTTAATAGAGCAAAATTCTGAAATCGATAAATATGTCACATAGGAGTTATGGCAGGAACAACGATGATATGCTCCTTTTCCACACCTTCTCTAATTATGACATTCGCCTACGGGCTACTCAGTATTTATGAACCAACCGTCCGACAGATCAAACATACACCGTATAACTATCCAACCACAGATCACTTACTGTATTTACTCGTAAATGCTCAGTGAAATACATGATCTTTTCTTTTTTTTTCCTTTCTTCGATTTTTTTCTTTCTTTCTGTCATTCCTTCCTTGTCTTTTCTTTCTTTGTTGATTCTTTCCTTTTTCTCTCTTTTTATTTATTCTATTTTATCCCTCTCTTTCTCTTTCCTTCATAATTCTTTCTCTCTTTGCTCCTCTCCTTCTTTTCCTCTTTGTGTTCTTTTTCTTTTCCTACTTTCTTTTTATTTTTTCTTTCTATCTCATTTTATTTCATTCTTTGTTTCTGTTTTTTCCTTTATTCCTTTCCCTTTCTCTATTTATTTTTTCTTTCTGTCTTCTGCCTCACCTTTTCTTTTTCTTTCTTCCTTCTCTCTTTTTCCTACCTTTCTCCTTCCTTTTTTCGTTCTTTACTTTTCTTTCTTTTTTCCCTTTTTCTCCTTACCTCTATTTTTCTTTACTTTGTTTTTCTTTGTTTCTTCTTTTTTCGTTCTTTCTTTTTTTTTTGCATTTTTCTTTATTTTTTCATTTTATTTTCTCTTCCTCTTTTTCTTTCTGTTTTCTTTACTTATTTTCTTTCCCTTCTTTCTCTCAATTCCTCAACTTAACAGCGCAAAATACATGTCGATATCACAGGCAGCCATCTCAGCTATAATGCTTGCACCAGCGTAACAATCAACGCAATACTACCAACAGTGTGTCGTATCGAAACTTCTACAGTTCCTCAACGTAACAGTGCACAATGGACATTGATATCACAGGCAGCCATCTCAGCTATTATCCTTACACCAGCGTAACAATCAACGCAATAGCCTACTACCAACAGTGTGTCGTATCGAAACTTCTACAGTTCCTCAACGTAACAGTGCAAAATGCACGTTGATATCACAGGCAGCCATCTCAGCTATTATGCTTGCACCAGCGTAACTATCAACGCAATACTACCAACAGTGTGTCGTATCGAAACTTCTACAGTTCCTCAACGTAACAGTGCAAAATGCACGTTGATATCACAGGCAGCCATCTCAGCTATTCTCCTTGCACCAGCGTAACTATCAACGCAATACTACCAACAGTGTGTCGTATCGAAACTTCTACAGTTCCTCAACGTAACAGTGCAAAATGCATGTCAATATCACAGAAAGCCGTGTCAGCTATAATGCTTGCACCAGCGTAACAATCAACGCAGTGATACCAACAGTGTGTCTTGTCGAAACTTCTACAGTTCCTTATCCTAACAACGCCATGTCGATATCATACAGAGTTTTTGTTTTATACAACATTGAAAATGTCTATTTCTTTTATATTAACCCGGTATTTATTTACGTTACTTAACAGGAAAAAAATGACGTCTAATATCAATATAAATCAAGCCCGTCAGTAACCTACCATAACAGCTATGCATGGAGAATGAATCATTGTTTACTCCTGTGGTCAAGCCATATGAAGGTGGATAAAATCTACAAACTTCCCCTTTCCTGTGAGTTTGTTGTCCCTGTGTGTAATGTTCTCGTCCGTATGCTGTTCGTGGTTGTACGATGTTCATAAAATGAGGACGGCTCTAAATTAGGCAGAAACTAGATAAGAGGTTACGAATAATTGTCTTATCCCCAGTTTTAGAAACCAACCAAACTGTCTTTGCTTTCACGACCAGAAAAAACTCTTGCTTGTTTAAATGCATTGAAGAGCGAATTGAAACGACATGTTTACCAGTTCATAGAAACTTACAGACGCAATTAAAGGTTTATCGACTAGTGTTAAACTTGTTTTCGTGTTTACTGTTGTCTTCCACACTCAGTTTCAGACATGACTTCTTTTGTTTTCTTTACATGGTCAGATCACACGCCGGTCGCAGTAGAGCGGTTGCCAAGGCAACCATAATGGTATTCGTTTCCATTCAGTGTTTGTTTCCGGTAATAGAATTAATATATCAGTCCGATATTGTAATCGGATCAGTATATTGATAGCTCTTCTCCAGAGTATTTATGGTTCGATCCCCGGCTAGTTGTGTGAGATTTGCGGCGTAATACGGCAAAGCTGAGTGGCTCTTTGCAGATGAGGGCGCCACTTGTTCTGTTTATGAACGGAAAGAGACGTCACTTGTACTGTCAGGCGCTGAGGACAACTGAACCACCAGGCACTGACACAATAATTATATACAGGGTACGTGTGAAAGTAGAGGAAATTAATGTTTGTGATGTACTGAAGGGAAATTTTAGGAAAAAAACTATGTATATATCATATCATATAGGCCAGTTTCTGTCAGATGCGTTTCCAATTCACTGTGGTCTAAAGCAAGGAGATGCACTATCACCTTTACTTTTTAACTTTGCTCTAGAGTATGCCATTAGGAAAGTCCAGGATAACAGAGAGGGTTTGGAATTGAACGGGTTACATCAGTTGCTAGTCTATGCGGATGACGTGAATATGTTAGGAGAAAATCCACAAACGATTAGGGAAAATACGGGAATTTTACTTGAAGCAAGTAAAGAGATAGGTTTGGAAGTAAATCCCGAAAAGACAAAGTATATGATTATGTCTCGTGACGAGAACATTGAAATGGGAATATAAAAATTGGAGATTTATCCTTTGAAGAGGCGGAAAAATTCAAATACCTGGGAGCAACAGTAACAAATATAAATGACACTCGGAAGGAAATTAAACGCAGAATAAATATGGGAAATGCGTGTTATTATTCGGTTGAGAAGCTTTTATCATCCAGTCTGTTGTCAAAATATCTGAAAGTTATAATTTATAAAACAGTTATATTACCGGTTGTTCTATGTGGTTGTGAAACTTGGACTCTCACTTTGAGAGAGGAACATAGGTTAAGGATGTTTGAGAATAAGGTGCTTAGGAAAATATTTGGGGCTAAGAGGGATGAAGTTACAGGAGAATGGAGAAAGTTACACAACACAGAACTGCACGCATTGTATTCTTCAACTGACATAATTAGGAACATTAAATCCAGACGTTTGAGATGGGCAGGGCATGTAGCACGTATGGGGAAATCCAGAAATGCATATAGAGTGTTAGTTGGGAGGCCGGAGGGAATAAGACCTTTGGGGAGGCCGAGACGTAGATGGGAAGATATATTAAAATGGTTTTGAGGGAGGTGGGATATGATGATAGAGACTGGATTAATCTTGCTCAGGATAGGGACCAATGGCGGGCTTATGTGAGGGCGGCAATGAACCTCCGGGTTCCTTAAATGCCAGTAAGTAAGTAAGTTTATATCATATCTCATTTCTTCTCATTAAGCCTTGGTACATAGTGAGCCAATGAAACTAGCGATTTTAAAACTTAATAATTATTGCACTGATTACTTTGAAACGAAACTTTAACTTTACATTTAAAGTACACAGAATAGCATTTAGCTGTATCTCATGAAATTCTTATTTTCTGAACACTACATTCCGCATGTGGGACCCATTTCGTTGTACACATTCGTCAAGTCTACACGACGCAACATGTTCACAGGAATTTCAGCAACTTCATGGCGAATTTTTTCTTTGAGTTCTTCGATGTTCTGTGAAAGTAGATTTTTAAAGACCATGATCTTCAAATGTCCCCATAAGAAAAAATCGCATGCTATCGAATCTGGAGATATCGCAGGCCATGAAATATCTCCATATCTTGAGACAATGTGGTTTAGAAATAAACGTCTGACTGCATCCATGGAGCGTCTAGCCGTGTGATTGGTCGCACAATCCTGTTGAAACCACGTTGTCTCTATTGATGAGAGGATTATTGGCAATTTGTGGAGACAAAAATTCTTGAATCATTCGGACATATCGCTGTAATGTTACAGTAACAGATGTCCCATTATCGTCCTCAAAGAAATAAGGACCGATGATTCCAAATGACGCTACTGCACACCAAACTGTGACTTTGACACTGTGTAATTGTTCCTCATACATTTCGTAAGGATTAGTTGGTGACCAGTATCGAAAGTTTTGTTTATTGACGTATCCATAGAGATGAAAATGAGCTTCATCACTCATCAGCATATTGTGGACAATGTCTTCGTTAACATCTAGATCCAAGAATTGTTGGCAAAAAGTCATGCGGTTTACTTTATCAGCATCTTTTATATATCTTGATTACACAACTTTTAACACTGTATCACTTCGGAATATGTATGGTAAGACTTTCCTGTGTTAAACTTCAACGTTCCTCGTTTACATGTTTCGACCTATTTATGGGTCATCTTCAGAACTGGTCGTTGTTAGTCTTGGCGCCTCTTGTTCTGTTTCCTGTGAGGGTGCGTTCGTGTGGTATAGTGTAGAGTCAAAGAGTGTGTGTGTGTTTTGAAGTTGAGTTGTGTGTTGAGAATTTCGTTGGGGTGTGTTTTCGTGTGTCTGTATATTTCATATTGTTCTAGTGTGTTCAGTTTCTGGCTTTTTGGTTGAATGTGTAGTATTTCCATGTCTGTGTTGATGTCTCTGTAGGTGTGGTTAGCATTTGTGGCCGTTGTGCGCCAGTGAAACTATCATTATTCTTCTAAAATGCCTTAACAGTAAAAGCACGTTGTTCACCCGTCCAACGATCCATCATTATTCTTCTAAAATGCCTTAACAGTAAAAGCACGTTGTTCACCCGTCCAACGATCCATCATTATTCTTCTAAAATGCCTTAACAGTAAAAGCACGTTATTCACCCGTCCAACGATCCATCATTATTCTTCTAAAGTGCCTTAACAGTAAAAGCACGTTGTTCATCCGTCCAACGATCCATCATTATTCTTCTAAAATGCCTTAACAGTAAAAGCACGTTGTTCACCCGTCCAACGATCCATCATTATTCTTCTAAAGTGCCTTAACAGTAAAAGCACGTTGTTCACCCGTCCAACGATCCATCATTATTCTTCTAAAATGCCTTAACAGTAAAAGCACGTTGTTCACCCGTCCAACGATCCATCATTATTCTTCTAAAATGCCTTAACAGTAAAAGCACGTTGTTCACCCGTCCAACGATCCATCATTATTCTTCTAAAATGCCTTAACAGTAAAAGCACGTTGTTCACCCGTCCAACGATCCATCATTATTCTTCTAAAATGCCTTAACAGTAAAAGCACGTTGTTCACCCGTCCAACGATCCATCATTATTCTTCTAAAATGCCTTAACAGTAAAAGCACGTTGTTCACCCGTCCAACGATCCATCATTATTCTTCTAACATGCCTTAACAGTAAAAGCACGTTGTTCACCCGTCCAACGATCCATCATTATTCTTCTAAAATGCCTTAACAGTAAAAGCACGTTGTTCACCCGTCCAACGATCCATCATTATTCTTCTAAAATGCCTTAACAGTAAAAGCACGTTGTTCACCCGTCCAACGATCCATCATTATTCTTCTAAAATGCCTTAACAGTAAAAGCACGTTGTTCACCCGTCCAACGATCCATCATTATTCTTCTAACATGCCTTAACAGTAAAAGCACGTTGTTCACCCGTCCAACGATCCATCATTATTCTTCTAAAATGCCTTAACAGTAAAAGCACGTTGTTCACCCGTCCAACGATCCATCATTATTCTTCTAAAATGCCTTAACAGTAAAAGCACGTTGTTCACCCGTCCAACGATCCATCATTATTCTTCTAAAATGCCTTAACAGTAAAAGCACGTTGTTCACCCGTCCAACGATCCATCATTATTCTTCTAAAATGCCTTAACAGTAAAAGCACGTTGTTCACCCGTCCAACGATCCATCATTATTCTTCTAAAATGCCTTAACAGTAAAAGCACGTTGTTCACCCGTCCAACGATCCATCATTATTCTTCTAAAATGCCTTAACAGTAAAAGCACGTTGTTCACCCGTCCAACGATCCATCATTATTCTTCTAAAATGCCTTAACAGTAAAAGCACGTTGTTCACCCGTCCAACGATCCATCATTATTCTTCTAAAATGCCTTAACAGTAAAAGCACGTTGTTCACCCGTCCAACGATCCATCATTATTCTTCTAACATGCCTTAACAGTAAAAGCACGTTGTTCACCCGTCCAACGATCCATCATTATTCTTCTAAAATGCCTTAACAGTAAAAGCACGTTGTTCACCCGTCCAACGATCCATCATTATTCTTCTAAAATGCCTTAACAGTAAAAGCACGTTGTTCACCCGTCCAACGATCCATCATTATTCTTCTAAAATGCCTTAACAGTAAAAGCACGTTGTTCACCCGTCCAACGATCCATCATTATTCTTCTAACATGCCTTAACAGTAAAAGCACGTTGTTCACCCGTCCAACGATCCATCATTATTCTTCTAAAATGCCTTAACAGTAAAAGCACGTTGTTCACCCGTCCAACGATCCATCATTATTCTTCTAAAATGCCTTAACAGTAAAAGCACGTTGTTCACCCGTCCAACGATCCATCATTATTCTTCTAAAATGCCTTAACAGTAAAAGCACGTTGTTCACCCGTCCAACGATCCATCATTATTCTTCTAAAATGCCTTAACAGTAAAAGCACGTTGTTCACCCGTCCAACGATCCATCATTATTCTTCTAAAATGCCTTAACAGTAAAAGCACGTTGTTCACCCGTCCAACGATCCATCATTATTCTTCTAAAATGTCTTAACAGTAAAAGCACGTTGTTCACCCGTCCAACGATCCATCATTATTCTTCTAAAATGCCTTAACAGTAAAAGCACGTTGTTCACCCGTCCAACGATCCATCATTATTCTTCTAAAATGCCTTAACAGTAAAAGCACGTTGTTCACCCGTCCAACGATCCATCATTATTCTTCTAAAATGCCTTAACAGTAAAAGCACGTTGTTCACCCGTCCAACGATCCATTATAAACAAATGCTATCCAATGAAGAATATATTGTTGCATGTAACAATTAAAATACCCGAAAACAGCTGAAAAGACACGAATATGAAACTCGTCCGTCTCATTGGCTCAGCCTGTACATGCAGTAGACGGTGATGAAGAAAACTAACACAAAATACAAATTATTATTGTCAGTGATTGGAGCACCAGTGCATAGAACTGGAGGTCCCGGGTTCGATCCTCGGCGTCAGAGCGAATTTTTTTTTCATTAATAACAAATGTTAACCATCACAGATAATCCTGTAGGGCCAAAAATTAATCTTTACAAAGACTAATTGAAAAAGTGTAGTATATTACCTATTCTTATGAATTCACTATCGCTTTTACCCTCTTTTACACTGAAGATCTATATATGGTGAACCGTAAGTAATGTCCTTAATTTCAGGGAGTTATTCCTTGAGATATTTCAAACATAAAAGTTTATCCATGTTGATTCTTTCTTACACTACTTTTAACACTTGAATATAAATAATTAATTAAATGGCGATCTTACTCGTGTTAATTGTGTAAGCATGTGCGGTTTACAGCTGTTTCGGTGCTTCTTCACACCATCCTCACACCATCCTCAGAGCCTACGAGATTTCGGCGTTATCTCGAACTTCGCTGCCTGTTGTGTGGGTGCGTTCGATTGTTGAAAAGTGTTGAAATGTGGTGTCAAATAGTGTGTGTGTTCAGAAATTGATCTGTATGTTGAGAATTTGATCGGGGTGTGTTTTAGTGTGTCTGTATATTTCATATTGTTCTAGTGTGTTGAGTTTTTGGTTCCTGGGTTGTATGTGTAGGATTTCCATGTCTGTATTTATGTTATTGTAAGTGTGGTTAGCATTAGTTATGTGTTCGGCATATGTAGATGTATTGTGTCCTCCGGTTATTGCTTTAATGTGTTCTGTGTATCGAGTTTGGAATGATCTGCCTGTTTGTCCAATATAATAAAATTTTAATATAATTTTACTGTTTTTGCTTCTCTTTCGATAAAAAAAAGTTTTATCTCAAACATTTCTTAGAGTATTTTGAGAAAGTCATTGATTTAATTACCAATATGCTCAGTCAATTTAAGAGAGCACGATATTATGATAATAAATGATTGAAAGAATTTTAGTTTTGTTTTTTAAATGTCAGAAATTTGTAACGTTTATAATTCCTTTGTAGAACGAAAATTTACATTTGTTCGGATCTATTTCCTGCAAATTTAAAGAACAAAACTAAATTCTATCAATTCATAATGTACTGCCCTCTTAAAATGACAGAGCATATTGGAAATTAAATCAATGGCTTTCCCAAGACACTCTACGAAATATATCATATAAAACAATTCTTATCTCGAAATGGAAAGCAAAACCGAACAAAATTGTATTAAACCTATTTCTTTGAAATATCTGAAAGAATAGCCCCCTCAATTTCATGGCATTACTTACGGATCACCCTGTATATATGCTTTTTATTTTTATCGTTATGAACGATTAATAATGATAACGTAAATACAGCAAGGAATATATAAATAAAAGAAAAAACATAATATTTTTAAGTTGAATTATTTTACTGGTGATTAGTTGACTTTCTAAATGTTACATTAGATGTTTACAGAAGATGTTGAAATGTCCTGTATTAGTCTACATTCAAATCAAAGGTCAGATCTTTCATATGATGAAACTCTGGTTCCTGGAAAGACTTTAATATTCAGATTTTTCTTGTGCCATTTCTATTCAAAGATAAAACAAGAATGTCGCCATATGAAATATTAATTTATAACAATTCGTGGAATATCCTTTGACATTTCCTAACACAACTGCGTAGATTCTTGTACGTTTCAAAGATACATTTTTCCATTCCCTTAGTACCACAGTTTCTGTCTGTATGCACATATTAGTTTTAATTTAACACTTTCCTAAAATTTGTTAACATTTCATAAATATTCGAATAGCAAGATTATGAATTTCATTGTACAAAACATGTATAATCAAATACAGTATATTATTATAACCATTTTGTTCCAAGAACTCATAAAAAGTAATTACATCTGTAATACAATGGACAATTCAACAGAACTGTTTTTTTTTTACGTGAAATGTATCTATGTTCGAGCTACAGAGAGAGGAATATTATTGTATAGTTTATTGAGATGAAAGTTTTACTCTAGCGTCACCATGGAAACAGAGCTTAAGATTAACTTCGTGTCTTTTGGTTTTCTACTCGGTCCGTCCCGCTCTATCCTCTATTTAAAACATAATTTATGGATCATATGCGGAGACTTAGAGGAAGGCAGAAAATAGAAGAGATTGGAGAATGCTGGGTTTGCAGTGAAAGACCTGCCTTGGGCAGAACATATATATGTACGTCTTACAGTTAGGAAAAACCTCTGAATATCCAAACCAGGTAGTAATTCCAATGCGCTATTCGATCCACGCGCAAGCGAAGTCTCGGGTTTCATCACGCTGATGTTACGAGTTCTAGAATACAGAGTGTATACAAATGATTAATAGGGTTTTGACATCGTATATCTTCAAATGTATAATGTCCATCCATTTGTACTAATAGCCAATCGAAAGAGCACATTTTCAAGTTCTGTACATATCATTACAAATGTTCTATGTGCCCTTCTCGTGTTACCCAACACACATCCATGCGGTAGTCCAGTTCAACCCATACACGTTGGAGCATGTCATTGCCGATGTTCCTCAGCGCAGCAGTGATGCGATCCCGGAGTTCAGCCAGGACAGGAGAAGGCGAATTCGATTATGCGCACTGTTCAAAACATACAGAGGTGAGCCTGCCTGGAGAGAAATAAAAAATAGGTTGCAGCCGCCAAATTACTCTTCAAGGAACGACCACTCATATAAATTGAGGGAAAAAAGACAGAGGACGGACACTGGAAAGTTTTCTTTTCTCAATCGTACTATCAGGGACTGGAATGCTTTACCTGCAGACTTACTAAAGGCTTTACCAACAACCAAAAATGTATTTAAAAATAGGCTTAAGGACTTTACTAATAGACGATAATTATACACAGTATTTAAAGGGTGTAAATGATATGTTGTTATTGAAGTGTTCTATCAGTGAAGAATTATGTTGTGTCAGTGAAGTGTGTTGAGTAAGTGAAACGTGTTCCTGTCAGTGAAGCTTTATAGTTTATAGTGGCAGTGCAAAGTATTTGAACAGTGAAATGTTTTTGAAGTGTTAGTGAAATCAGGATAGAATCAGTGAAATGTTTTTGAAGTGTTAGTGAAATCAGGATAGAATCAGTGAAATGTGTCGTAGTTCCAGTGCAGTGAGTGAGTTGACAGCGAAATGAGTGTAATTTGAAAGGTACTTGTGCAGATATGAACATATCATACTCGTGGGTTTTAGTTCGATCTTAGTTTTAAGATACAAATTAGATTTACTTTGAATGTTATTTTAACCTATCGTGCTTTATTTAATTTAGGATGTTCCCTGTTATTATTATTATTATTATTAATTATTGTTAGTATTAATTATTAGTATTATTAATTGTATTTTCTATTAATTGTGTTTATTATTGTCTTTATTGAGTATAATTAGTTACCACTGCCACCGGGTATATACCCATTGCAGTGTGAATAAATACATAGGCCTACATACATACATACATACATACAAATGTACATACATACAATGTTCTCAGAATAGGTGGCATGTAAACATTCTCTTTCACGTACCCCCAAAGAAAAAAAATCACAAACTGTGAAGTCAGGAGACCGTGGGGGCCACCTGAAGAGTGCCAAATAATCCTGAGCAGAATTTTCCACACAGTTGCGTGAGGAATGTCCAGTTTGCGACTTGCTCGACGTGTTGATTTTTGTGGGCTACGAGCGAATGACTCTCGGATTCTCTCACCTTTTCAGTTAAAGCAGCTGGTCGTCCTGAGCTTTTTCCTTTACACAAGCACCCTTTGTCTTTCAGCTGTCGATACCACCGCAGAATGCTTTGGTGGGTTAGTGGGTCTCCTCTTTACTGTCTCCGGAACGCAAGCTGCACAGTGATGATGGATTGAGTACTCTGATATTCCAAAACACAAAATGCTTCTGTTGATCAGTCACCATTTTACCAACCGTCACTAGTGAGTCACTGAAGAGTCAGAATGAAATCTGAAATGAAAGTTACCAAATTTAAGAACATGCTCTTTCTATTGGCTATGAGTACAAATGGATGGACATTATAAATTTTAAGCTATACGATGCCAAAACCTGATGAATCATTTGTATACACTCTCGGTCTTACTAATAAAAACTCTATATACAGACGTTTAACTGTCTTATACTTATACAATGAGTAGCTCGTTTATCCGGCGTGTGTAAATTCCTTACTAATAATCACTACATACGTCGTGTATAACAGTATAACTGTTACACAGCTACGTCATAGTTTCGTCATTACTTCGTTACGAAAGATAATAGAATATCTGAGGTTCTCTGTTGCATCCGGTAGAGCGCTCTAGTGTGGCGTGTAAAGTATCGAAGTACAACTGGCTCTAATCGATTACCATACTATATTTTGGTCAAAGAGTACAAGCTACAGCAATATTATTCTAATTATTCTGTGCTCTTTGGTTTGTTCTTCTTTGGTTACTAGGCAACCATCATCATAAAATGACAGTGGATACGAACAGCTGTTAGAGGGGCGGCCATTTTTTCTCTATATACAACGCTTAAACATGGGGTTTCGTGTATATAACTACTGCAAAGCAATTCCCATTGTATAGTTACAGCCTGTTTATACGTCCATCGCTTCTGCATGGTTTATTAGTAACGTTTTCTGTCTCAACTCTGCATAAGTCTCGTATAAAAACTATAAACGGTTTATTAGTAAGACTGTCTGTATATAAAAAATTTCTGCTAAATCAGAAAAAGTCAATAATACGAGCAAAAAATAAAAAATGCAATGGAAATTTCGTTCCAAAATTTTTTATACAAATACTTCTCGTATCGAAACTAGTTTTTAAGCAATAAAATATATAAAAAAGTAATAAATTATCCTTATGTTGTCTTCTATTCCCAACAATTATTTTCAAATACAGGGTGTATCTAAATTCATTACTCAAACTTCTAGGGATGAAACAAGAGACAAAAACAAACTTTTTTGTTAAATGACCAAGAGACGGAAACTAATCATTGAATGACAAATTCGAGAAGTGTACTGTACTGCAAGGAATAAAGAATACAGTTGTAACGTTACTGATGGCACTCATTCCTCAAAATATTTTAAATTTGTAATCCTTTACAAAAACAGTTGAAAAGTGCGATCTTCTGCGTCAATACAAACTCTGCAACGACGTATCATTGCCTGTCATACACGTGCAAAGACTCTTCAAGTGCCCCAACACAGAAACGTCAATGCAGTGACGTCGGGAGAACGAGCAGGCCATCCAATGGGTCCACCACGACCAATCCACTTTTGTGTGTGGGGATACTTGTAGAGCCTGGTGTACGAGAATTCAATTTAATCGAAAGAAGAGCTCGTCGCTCGGGTGTTTGCAGCTGCTGACGATCTACAGCGCATGCCCGGACGTGTACGACAGCCAATGGCACGTCATTGCAGAGAAGACAGTTCTTCGAACCTCTAACCCTAGCTACCTAGCTTCTCGTTTTCAACATTTGTCCTCATATCACGAAATAGATACTCGCTCACAACACCATGACACACTCTCCGTTCCTAAACACAGAACATCCTTCTACTCTTCATCTTTCACCGTCTCTGCAGCTCATCTCTGGAACTCTCTACCACAACATGTCAGAGACGTCAGACATTGTCTAGTTTCAAAAATAAATTAAAATTGCACTTCTTGAATTAGATTCCTTTCAGTTATAAGCCCTTTTCTCTGCCATAGTTTAGTAAAAATATAGGCTATATATTTCTTATTCCTTCCTTTCCCCTTTTTGTTCTCTTTATCATCCCATGAATTTATTATCATAGCCTTTTTATCGTGAATTTTATTTAATTTTCGTATTTCTTTTCTTTTGTATTATTATTTTATTACATTCCATTTTGATATATTCTTCCTTACGTTTTTCCATATTATCGATTTGTACTAAATGAGTTGCTTTCACTATATTCCAATGTATTCTACATTTTTTTTACTATTATGGTATTATTTTCATGTTGTTTAGTGTCGATTTTATTGTGCAATTATTATTATTATTATATTTTTTTTTGTAATATGTTAGTATTCTGGTCTTTAACTTTTTGTTAAATTTTAACTGCTTGTATACTTTGTGATCTGGTAGAGCGTAAGAGAAGCCCTATGGCCTTAACTCTGCCAGTATAAATAAAGACTTATTATTATTATTATTATTATTATTATTATTATTATTATTATTATTCTTGTGACGGATTCCAATTCCGTGATCAGTAGATATAGTCGATAAAAAACAAGATACACGCATTAGGATCAATAATTCAGCTGCTGCTAAGATAACCCTACCAGCGAGTCAGAAGTCTAGATGCTTCTATTTGGTAAATGTACCTATTTTTTTATCCAATGCCACCAGGTTGTCTTTTCGACATTTCTGGTCTTCTCTCCTGGCTGTGGCTTAATTGTAACCCACTTCTGAAGTTGGGGCCCCTGGAAGGCGGAGGTAAGTGTACCTATTGTCCTTCCCCTCTTTTCTGCCCCTCGAATGCTTGCAAATACTGTGCGATACTAGCGCCTCTGTGATCAGAGACGATCAAACAATGCGGACTTAAAGAAGGCCCACCTCTAGACCACCGATTTATACACAAGGCACACATGCGTTTTCATGAATTCATGATATAAATCTATTTCTCACCTGAAATTTATCAGTGTTTCGTTGGACTGGAAATATGATATACTGTCTCTTACAATTGTACGTTTTGTATCACAGTTGATATATGTGGTACATACAGCATTTTCCGCTGTTATTTTCAAATGTTTGTAATATTTTGTATTTTAATGCCTCACAGAGTTCTCATATTCCTGTTGTTATGTGATATAGTTGCCATGGTTTCCATTACAAAGTTCTCATAGCTGGTTCATAGCTTTGATTTCTCTTAAAAGGAATTGTATTCTCTGTTTTAGCGTACTGTATAAAAAGTAGATAAATTTGTAACAATTTCGATACGTATTCAGTACAACAAATTTTATGTTAAATTTCTATGCATTTCCCGATATTAATTTAACTGCCTCGCCTTCGAATACAAGAGCAGAAGAATGATTTTTCTTTCCTACCATGGGTTTTGAATTAGCAACTTTCCTGTGTTAACGTAGATCATTACCAATCTTTGATTTTTATGTTTTTCGTAATTTTTAGTATTTCTACAAAAACTCCTCCGTTGCCTGATATATGTATAACATATTCTTCACTCACTCACTCACTCACTCACTCACTCACTCACTCACTCACTCACTCACTCACTCACTCACTCACTCACTCACTCACTCGTATTTTCTAACCTAAGGCAGGTCTTTCATTCCAAACCCATAATTCTCTAATTTTTCTTATTTTATGCCTTCCTCTTAGTCTCCGCATACGATCCACATAACTTACTTACAAATGGCTTTTGAGGAGCCCGCAGGTTCATTGCCGCCCTCACATAAGCCCGCCATTGGTCCCTATCCTGTGCAAGATTAATTCAGTCTCTGTCATATCCCACCTCCCTCAAATCCATTTTAATATTATCCTCCCATCTACGTCTCGGCCTCCCCAAAGGTGTTTTTTGCCTCCGGCCTCCTAACTAACACTCTATATGCATTTCTGGATTTGCCCATACGTGCTACATGCCCTGCCCATCTCAAACGTCTGGATTTAATGTTCCTAATTATGTCAGGTGAAGAATACAATGCGCGCAGTTCTGTGTTGTGTAACTTTCTCCATTCTCCTGTAACTTCATCCATCTTATCCCCATATATTTTCCAAAGGACCTTATTCTCAAACACCCTTAACCTATGTTCCTCTCTCAAAGTGAGAGTCCAAGTTTCACAACCATACAGAACAACCGGTAATATAACTGTTTTATAAATTCTAACTTTCAGATTTTTTGACAGCAGACTGGATGATAAAAGCTTCTCAACTGAATAATAACACGCATGATCGATATTTATTCTGCGATCCATGTAATGCTTAATTAATGTATAGAGTTTTGTATAAAAAAATATGTTATGTAATGTAAGGTTATTCAAAAGTAAGGTTCCATTTTGAAATGGAAATTTTTAGATTCCACAAAAATAAAAACATCAATTTGTTCGTAAAGAAATGGGATTTTAATAAAACACGAAAAATTAAATATGATCACCACCGTGTTGTTCAGTAAGAAATAGTCTTTCTACTGAGTTATAAGCACATTCGTAGAGATGTTTTCAATGACATCCGATATTGAATGTTTCAGTTCTTCACGTGTAATAGGTGTACTAATAAATACCTTTTCTTCTAGATAACCCCATAACCAGTAGTCAGATGGATTTATGTCTGGTGACATAGAAGGCCAACTGTTCGGAAAATGCCTAATAATTACACGTGTTGCGCAATAGTGTTTTTACATTATTGTGTATGTGAGGGGGAGCGCCGTCTTGCATGGAAAATATGTTTTCGATTTCTTGATTCTGTAACGCTGGTATTGCAAAGTCTTTCAACATTTGAAAATATCACTGCCCGGTTACCGTCACTGCTTTTGTTTGTCCATTTTCAATTTCTTCATAGAAGTACGTGCCTATTATAAAATGTGACGTAAAATCACACCAGATAGTAACCTTCATATCATGTAAAGGTAAAACCATTGCAATAGTAATATGCGTTACAAGAGCGGTGTGTTAAAGTTTTCATGTTCGAGGAAAAGTTTGAAAAAGCGAAACGTAGTTGAGCTTTTTTAATTTCCAAGAATTTAAAGAAAACATACCGCTCGTGTATAGTTTATTACATACTTGAAAGAGTAATTTCTAATTAGTTGCAATGAAATCTCCTTCTTGGTTTCTGTTCAATGACGGCAAATTTGCAAAACAAAAATATCTATCTTCAACATTGTTGCTTCAAAATGTTTTCTGTGTTTACTATACTCCAGCAAGCCGTGATATACGTCTGGCTTCCCCCCCCCCAGTCTATGATGAGTCTGGAATCTTGTTGATTTTTTCACTGCTTCCTTAATGTTACTTGCATCACGAATGCAGTAAGTTTAGTGGAGTTGTAGAGTTTACTTAATTTTTGCAAATATTTAAAAACAATAATTAACAGTGCAATTTAGATGAAATTGCAGTGGTAAGTTTCCAATGTATAATTATTACTATATTGAACGTCTCTAAAAATAATATGTTAAAAGCCTAAAGCAGTAAAATCAATATGTCACTTAAGCGGTAAGAAGAGGGAAATTGTTATGTGTGTTAGGTTGGGAATACTGAATGTGGAATTTTAGACTTTCCGCGGATTGGTTTTGTGCGGAAACCAAGCAAATACGCATGTTCTCGGACAAAAATTATTAAAATTATTACTCTCCTACTGTCTATTGTTTATACAAGCGTGACACAGTAACCATAGCAACGAAACACGCATCGATAAAAAAAATCCAAACCTTCTAAACAGAAATGGTATCCATATGAAACGAAACTGCTGATACGTACAGAAGATACAGCTGTTTCAAAATGGGAAGTTACTTTTTAATAATCTTAAATTTACTATTTATACTAGTGGCTTGTGCAGCAAATGCTGCAAACAAAATTGATTAGGAGTTCAAATAAAAATTATTCAGATTTATTTTCAGTGAAGAATAGGCCTACCAGTCATTTTAAGAGTTATTTACTTCCATAATAATGAAACATACTCTCTCTGAATGGTTTTTTTTGCCAAATACTTTTTCTTGAATCTATCCGTCTTCAGTTTTTGAGTTTAAAAGCGAAAACGCAAGTAACAATGTCAGGACGATCGGTGGATTTTTCATGTGGGAGTAAAGCAATAGCTATTTCAGGTAATTGTGGATTGTAGTTGAGAGTTAAGAAAATGTCAGATTTGCCATGCTTTCGAACAACAGACATAGCATCTTGGTTTAGCTGCTGCATGTTTCGTGAACTGCCTTGAAATGTAGAGGGTAGAATCATTTTATCCTGCTAAGAGATCGTGCTGAAATGATCGGGAGACTACAAAATCTTGTAGGCCTCTTATTTTATCAGTAAGTAATACATTTTCATCTTTCCTTAGGAAATGTAATTTTTGCGCTTTCTCCAGAAAATACTGGAGCGAATCACAGATATAAATATCCACACCATACTGCCATTAAATATATGAAAAAGACCCACACCACTTCATTAATAACTATAAAAATATTTGATTTTTAATAACAATAATTTTAACTTAACGTAAGTTTTGTAGTTTTCAGTAACATATACTGTATATTATACAGCCGTCACTCAGTAAATTATAGAAATGAAGATCTAATTTAAGATGTTCTCTATGTCTACTTATATAACCCCAAAAGGTTTGAGTTTTGTATTATCAATAGGCTATATCATTAATATGTATATTAGTGACTTGCTTTTAGTAAGTCTTTAAAGTTTTTAATAACCAATATATTATAGAGACGTTATAAAAAATTACACAAATGAAGTTCGACATATTGTTGTCATTATGATGTCACAGAATTTGCTCTGATTTGCTCTAAATGTGTCAGCAATCCTGCAGGTCATGCATGACCTTCGTGTAATATTGCTTATTGTAGTGTGTGTGTTTTGTTTTATTTTGAAAAGCAATTGTGTATCAAAACTGACGACAGATGGATTTTGAAAAATGGGAAAATTATGTAGGAAAATTGACATTTCACTGAAAACTACTATTTTTGTGAAAATCTTTGCGTTCCAAGGGTGAAAATGAGTAGCCTAATCATTCATTAAAATCCGTTCAGCCGTTTTCCCGTAATTTCCATTACCAGTTCAAATTATATATATATATATATATATATATATATATATATATATATATAGATTTATGTGTACAATGTACATGGTCATTTAAAAAGGCGAAATTTCTTGGTTTTATGAAAACCAAAGCAACTAAGCTTGAGTTGCCATGGGAATCCTTTGAACATAGTCCTGCGAAGACAAAGTCGCTCGCAGAAGGTTTTTATCAACCGGGAAACAAATGAACACTTCTCAGATGCTAAATGTGCAGTTGTTCAAGAGCGGAGTATGCAAATACAGCGAGATAAAAGTGGACTATGCCAGTTTATCGCACGTCACTGTACTGGAGAAAACCGTTGCCATTACTTTCTTGAGACGTTGTAACTTACACAAGATAGCAATGGGTCTCTTACCAGCGCTGATAAAAATTGTTTGTTTATTCTTTGGAAGCGAGTTGGATTTCAGGATACAGTGACGTGAATTATCGCCAGATAATTGTACTGGCTTTGTATTTATGAGGTCCACAGTTCTATCTCAGAAGCAGTTTCTGCACTGCTGCCTTGACTTTCCTTAGGAAAAGCTAGGTAATGCTTAAATATACAGGGTGTACCGTAAGTAATATCAATTTCAGGGAGTTATTTTTTTTAGGCTCTAGAATATGCCATTAGAAAAGTTCAGGATAACACAGAGGGTTTGAAATTGAACGGGTTACATCAGCTTCTTGTCTATGCGGATGACGTGAATATGTTAGGAGAAAATCGACAAACGATTAGGGAAAACGCGGAAATTCTAGTTGAAGCAAGTAAAACGATAGGGTTGAAAGTAAATCCCGAAAAGACTAAGTATATGATTATGTCTCGTGACCAGAATATTGTACGAAATGGAACTATAAAAATTGGAGATTTATCCTTCGAAGAGGTGGAAAAATTCAAATATCTTGGAGCAACAGTAACAAATATAAATGACACTCGGGAGGAAATTAAACGCAGAATAAATATGGGAAATGCCTGTTATTATTCCGTTGAGAAGCTTTTGTCATCCAGTCTGCTGTCAAAAAATCTGAAAGTTAGAATTTATAAAACAGTTATATTACCGGTTATTCTTTATGGTTGTAAAACTTGGACTCTCACTTTGAGAGAGGAACATAGGTTAAGAGTATTTGAGAATAAGGTTCTTAGGAAAATATTTGGGGCTAAGAGGGATGAAGTTACAGGAGAATGGAGAAAGTTACACAACGCAGAGCTGCACGCATTGTATACTTCACCTGACATAATTAGGAACATTAAATCCAGACGTTTGAGATGGGCAGGGGATGTAGCACGTATGGGCGAATCCAGAAATGCATATAGAGTGTTAGTTGGGAGGCCGTAGGGAAAAAGACCTTTGAGGAGACCGAGACGTAGGTGGGAAGATAATATTAAAATTGATTTGAGGGAGGTGGGATATGATGGTAGAGACTGGATTAATCTTGCTCAGGATAGGGACCAATGGCGGGCTTATGTGAGGGCGGCAATGAACCTCCGGGTTCCTTAAAGCCAGTAAGTAAGTATTTCAAACAAAAATTCTTAATAAAATTTTTCTTGTTTTTGCTTTCTTTACGTGATAAAAATTGTTTTATATGAAACACTTAATAGCGTGTTTTGGGAAAGCCATTGATTTAATTCCCAATATGGTCATTGAATTTAAAAGAGCAGAATATTATGATACTAAGTGATTGAAATAGTTTTAGTTTTGTTCTTTAAACGTGCGGGAATTTGATCGGAACAAATTTAACATTTTAAAATTCCTTTGCAGAAGGAAAAGTGAACATTTGTTGAGATCAAATTTCTGCAAATTTAAAGGACAAAACTAAAACTCTTTCAATGATTTAAAGTCATAATACACTGCTCTCTTAAATTGTCTGAGCATATTGGGAATTAAATCAATGGGTTTCCGAAAACACTCTATGAAAATGTTGCATTTTTATCTGGGAAAGGAAAAAAAAAAAAAAAAACGAGCAAAACTGTATTAAACATTTTTGTTTGAAATATTTCAAGGAAAATTCCGTCCGAAAGCACGCTGTACTCTTACTAGACTCCGAGTACTATGATATTCCAATACACACCAACTACGTTCCTGTGGATTGTAATCTACATAACCCTCTAAATGCTGCAGAATTCATACAGACTTGAAAATTTAACATTCAGATGATTTAACACAATTTGCTTGTATCCAACAATGCCTTAATGAGAAGCGAAATAGCGGAAACGGCGTCTTTTTTCCTTCTTCTTGTGCTGCCATCTGTCGTTTCTGTCAACAGTTATCATTTACGCATATCCTGGAATTCTTTGAGCTGTTCTTTCTAATGACACCAGTATGAATTTCGTGAAACACATAGTGAAAGAATTATAGCAGTTTATAACCCCGGAATGTTTCTGAGGACACACTGTATTATAACTAGGTTTCGTATTCCAGCTACTGTCATCCTCTGAGGAGTTTAGTGCTGAGAGGAATGCGGTTCCGACTAGTCTAGCGAGGTACTGGAGTGGGAGGGAACAGTGACAGCGGCAGCCTGGAAGGAAGTACAATCATACTGAAAACATTCGCCCAGTTTACGAGAGCAGTATGCCTATTAGTTTTCTAACGTATTTTTGGCGAGATAGAGATACAACCATTCGTACTTCCGTGTTCAGAGAAGGAAAGTATTGTAGAAAATTTTACTTATTATAATTTTTTTATATTTATTTATTTATTTATTTAGGTGATGTTAAGGCCATCATACCACCAGAAATACAAATACAATAAAATAAATAAAAAGAAAAATCTTAATACAACTACAACTTTGTTCTTAACTTCTATGATAAAATGTCTAGCTTTCATTAATCAGGTATTCTTGTCGTACTTTAATTTTTATTGTAATTGTAATTGTAAATTTAATATTAATTGTAATCTTATTGTTCATGTTATAGTTGTAATCCCCTGGTAGAGGGGCAGAGAAGGCCTGACGGCCTTATCTCTACCAGGTTAAATAAATAAATCTAATCTAATCTAATCTAATAAGATAAATGAAAAGAAGAATTATACTATACAATTTAGTGATTAGTAGAATTGAATTAAATTTGTGAAGTAATCAATTTAAATATACTTTACTGTTGAACTCACTTGAGAAGTAAAACTACTTGATTTGTATTTTAAGATATCACCAACAAATGATTTTCGCATGACATTATAGGAATCTGTTTTTCACGATACCAATCACACATATTCTAAAATTCCAATAGAATAAAACCAAAAACTTTTCCACAGCATGTTTCCTTAAAAATGACTTGTAACGGTGAAATATTTAATATGAGTAATTCATATAATATTAACATAGCTAACATCAGGGAGATGTTTGAGCAAAAATTGCAACATTATATTTAATATATTAATAACAAAACCATATAGGCCTCGATAAACAATATGTATATGAAATATTCACACACTACTACAAACTGAAGACTGCATGTTTTTGGACGATTAATACTTCCCACTCCGCTCGGCTGGGCTTGGCTGTAGCAACAAAAGAATCTACCTGCAACCCCCCCGCACCGATGGCAAGAATACCCCAGGTCCAGCGCTAAACTCGTTGGAGGAAGACAGTACCTAAAGACTGAAGTTAAAGTCACGTTGGGTATAAAGTACGCCCAACACAGGTAATGCAAACATACTACTGAAGAAGATCTACATGAACACATCTTTCTTCGTCACATTTCGGATATACTTTTATTACAAATGTGGGATGACATCGCAGAAATATAAACTCATACCTAAGGCATGGACAACCATGTTGACTTTGTACTCACCACTGCTGCTTCAACGTAGATTCTGAGTTGTATCTGTACGTTTGGAACACCATAAGTTAATCTCATAAGACTGTTTGCGTCCCTTTGACTTCACTCGTTTTACTAGCAGGTAACAGGTGTGCAGGACATTAAAAATACCAAACACGTGCAGATAGACCGCTGTGAACCGCATTCAGTTATCCTAATGAACACTCCGGTGTGTATTAGCATGGGTATTGGAAATTTCAGTTGAATAATTTACAATTGAAATTTAAAAAGGGGGCTTCACTGGGAATTCAATTTGTACGTATTTCGCTGAGTGTAATTGGTAGCACTGCATAAACATTCACATGCTCGAGTTGGTCCTGTTCCTGCCAACAGGTTGTACTGTGTCGTCTGCATTCTGAATTTAAAACAAAGCTGAGTTATGTAGCAGCATTTCCAGTCCTGATTAACTAGGTTTACGTGTTTTCCATATTCAAATAGGCGATGTAACACTCCTCAAGCTTTCGTATTATTTCGTATGTGTGAAATAATCGTCCATCTGATATGGTTGTTGTAGTGGCGAGCTCATACCTGGATGTGGACTATGGAAATTTATATGACTAAAATCCTAACAGTGTAACCTGCACATATTCGAATCTGAACTCCCAATTTAAATTCTGAAATGGAGTAATGCCTTACAAATATGTAGTTGACAATATGAATTGTCATTCATTCATTACTTACTAATAGAACGCGTGGTCCTGGGCTTTATAAAAATGTTTCCTCAAATTTAAATTACACATACTGATCGTGTGATCACCGTGATGTAAGGTACCATTACTACCACCACACTACCATCACCACTACCACCTCCACCACTACCACAACTACCACCACCACTACCACCACTACTACCACCACCACTACCACCACCATTACCACCACCACTACCACCACCACCACTACCAACACTACCACCACAACTACCACTACCACCACCACTACCACCACCATTACCACCACCACTACCACCACCACCACTACCAACACTACCACCACAACTACCACTACCACCACCACTACCACCACTCCTACCACCACCACTACCACCAACAATACCACCACTCCTACAACCACCACTACCACCACTACTACTACCACCACTACCACCACCACTACCACCACTCCTACCACCACCACCACTACCACCACCACTACCACCACTCCTACCACTACCACCACCACTACCACCACTACTACCACCACCACTACTACCACCACCACTACTACCACCACTCCTACCACCACCACTACCACCACTACTACCACCAATACTACCACCACTACTACCACCACTACCACCACTACTACCACCACCACTACCACCACTCCTACCACCACCACCACCACTACCACCACCACTACCACCACTCCTACCACTACCACCACTACCACCACCACTACCACAACCACTACCACCACTCCTACCACCACCACCACTACCACCACTACCACCACTACTAACAACACCACTACCACCACCAATACCACCACCACTACCACCACCACCACTACCACTACCACCACCACTACCACCACTACTACCACCACTACTACCACCACTACCACCACCACTACCACCACTACCACCACTCCTACCACCACCACTACCACCACCACTACCACCACTCCTACCACCACCACTACCACCACCACTACTAACAACACCACTACCACCACCACTACCACCACCACCACTACCACCACAACTACCACTACCACCACCACTACCACCACTACCACCACCACTACCAACTCCGCTACCACCACCACCACTACCACAACTACCACTACCACCACCACTACCACTACCACAACTACCACCACCACTACCACCACTACCACCACCACTACCACCACTACCACCACCACTACCACCACTACTACCAACACCACTATCACCACCACCACTACCACCACTACTAACAACACCACTACCACCACCACCAATACCACTACCACGACCACCACCACTACCACAACTACCACCACCACTACCACAATCACTACCACCACCAATACCACTACCGCTACCACGACCACCACCACCACTACCACCACCACCACTACCACCTCTACCACAACTACCATCACCACTACCACTACCACTACCACTACTACTACTACTACTACTACTACTACTAATGAAACTTCCGTTAACGGACACTTCCCAATAGCGGACTCCTCTCAATAGCGGGCATTTTAAAATTCCCCTGCAAAATAACATTGGCCCTTATGATAAAATTCTTCCAAATAGCGGACATTCTCAATAACGGACGCGGACACTGAAATGTATCTCCCAACAACAATTAAAACTTCCAAATAACGGACAGCGTGAAAGAAAAGAAAAAAAAAAAAGACTGTTGTAAATTAAACAGAATTCTAACGGAATTCTTTGCAACTATCATCATCGTGCATTTGAACGTTCTTGTACTTTATTGCAGGTAAGCAGCACAGTTGTTAGTTGTGATACTGCACGTGAGCAGTCCGTACTTTCTTAGTTTGTCAAGTTGAGTGTTCGGAATTTCAGTCACATTAATAATGTCACAAAAACGTAAACGTTTGTCACTAAAAGAGAAAGTGGATATTGTAACGCATAGTGAGAAGGAGAAATTAAGTGTTCGTGAGCTGGCCACAAAGTTTAATGTGGGAAAAACTCAGATTAGTGAAATTTTGAAAACCAAGGATGTTATTTTAAAATAATACACTGAGAATGCAAGTGAGAACACAAAAAAGAGCTTTCCCTAAAACTGAGGGGCCTGTCATTGACAATTTAACATATGGATGGTTCTGCCGTGCTAGAGCAAATAAGATGCCTTTTTTTTTTTTTTTTCGGGGGGGGGGGATTTCTCTCTGGACAAATACTGTAAGCAAAATCTCACAATCTCACTGTCTACTGTACTGTACTGTAAAATATAGTGTTGAATATGTAGGAGAAAATTTAATGTACTGTATACATACTAACGATTTTCTAAATAGCGGACACTTCTCAATAACGGACATTTAAATTTTCTCCGGCGGTGTCCGCTATTGGGAAGTTTCACTGTACTACAATAATGACTAACAATAGGGCAAACTCGGCTAATTTCGTGACATATTAATTTAAATTTATTTCGAAGTATTATACCTATAACAAATGTAATTCTGATGGTATAGTATAAATGGCAGAAAATCTACAGTACTTAACAAAAGTTTAAGACCATGAGCAAATTTCATATAATTATTTTCTGGTCCTATATTTTTGTTTCTATTTCCCTCATGAATATTTTGTCAATTATTTGGACTGTGAGATATCTATCGACGCAAAGAAAGTAAAATTATGACATTTAGTTTTCGAGTTATGATTTTAATGAAATATTTTGTTACTGTAAAAAATGTTACATTTATAATTACGGGATAATTTATTCATGCTAAACCAACATCTTTATTGTAGTGATGATTTTTTTTCAAGCAATTTGAGAAGTGTGAGAACACAGTGGTACCAGAAAGAAAAATTTAAAAAATTTTATTTTCGTTTTATAATTTTGGCGTAGGTCCGGTTACGTTAGCTTATTCCACAGTGAAGCTATGAATGCCTTTACTTAACGTTATTTCTACGATTATTTTCCTTATTTTGGAAAAATATGCAAAAAATTATAAAACGAAAATAAAATTTTTAAAATTTTTCTTTCTGGTGCCAATGTGTTCTCACACTTCTCAAATTGCTTGAAAAAAATCATCACTACAATAAAGATGTTGGTTTAGCATGAATAAATTATTCCGTAATTATAAATGTAGCATTTTTTACAGTAACAAAATATTTCATTAAAATCATAACTCGAAAACTAAATGTCATAATTTTAATTTCTTTGCGTCGATAGATGTCTCACAGTCCAAATAATTGACAAAATATTCATGAGGGAAATAGAAACAAAAATATAGGACCAGGAAATAATTATATGAAATTTGCTCATGGTCTTAAACTTTTGTTAAGTACTGTATTATGACTAATGATGAAACCTCTTCTTCCATGGACACGAGGTTGACTACATTTCAGTCATACAGTGTGGGTGTTTCTGAACTTTGGACAGCAGTCAGATGTAAACAAGAGCACGTTTCAGACATACAGACGACAGAGTACACTTCGGTGGAACATAAACAATGTGCACTACCTGTTCGGAACATTTGGTGTGAAATATAACCAATGTAAAGTTGTTACTCTTGGTAGTCCTCTATAGAGTGTACAATTTACAATTCAACTAAAGCCTACATATATTATAACGACTTAATATATAAAGTAATGGCAATAACACTGCACTACAGGTCAGAAATAGATTCTCTCACTTACTACCGCACTGAACACGTAGCACCACAGTTCAGTACTGTTGCTGTAACCAGACGGTACAGAAAACAATTCTACCTCTTCCCTCTGACGTCATGTACAATACTCGACTCACATAAACGCTGATATCGTATTTACGAAGGGATTGTTTCAGCTCTAATAATAAGATACCCACAGCATATACTTAATATATAATTACAATTCAATACACATGCATTATTCGATATCATAATACACGACACACACAAACAACCATCCCCCACCATAAGACCAATACACCCCATCCCCTTCCCAATGACGAAAGCAAATGCCGGAAATCAAAATCAGATGGTGCAGCAGTAGTTGAAAGGACACTTTATTATTATTATTATTATTATTATTATTATTATTATTATTATTATTATTATTATTATTATTATTATTATTATTAAAACAGATACAGAACAAAGACTTCATAAAATTATTTCAGAGGTAACTTAAACCCAAATAAAGATGTCATTCTACATAACAATTCAACAAAAGGCATTATGGTAACAAGCATTCTGAAAATAAATTTTTTATCTTAAATACCTTTTAAAAATTTTCAACACTGCATTCCAAAGTGATTCCCGAGACATCAGTAAATCAATTTCCTCTCTTCAAACTCAATTTACATATCTAATCATCTTAGAAAGATAAAAAAATTTGACACTAAACATAATATCAATAAAATCGCATCTTTCTTACAACATTATCTCAAACATTATGTAAACTGAAACAGTTTCAAAAAGTGATCTTAAAATTTCGCGACGCAACACATTATGTGAAACTTAATTCCTACAAGTTCAGAATTATTTTTTACATTCTTAAACTGTGTTGCAAGAGCATGCTACATGCTATCCTAGATGACCAACGCAATCTTAGAGTATAGTTATTTCGAAACTTATCGTCAGTAACCTCAGTTAACTTCATGGCTTGGACTTTTCAATCTAATTCATCTTCAGAGTCAAAATATACCATATAATTAATTTAACAGAATTAAAGTTCTATGCTATTAACTGTAAAATTAGAATTACATAAAAAATGATACAGTAATTCCTGGCTTATCATTATAGCTACATTACGAGAAACTGTGATGTTGAATGAATAAATAATAAACTTACATTATTTTTCAAACTGAGAATAACTGAAATTAAGTTAATCTGTTACCTCAAAATGAAAATGACACCACACCGGTGTTGAAATGGGACCTGTCTATAATAAAGATACATTACTTTTTTTAAATTGTAACACTTTTAACGTTTTTAACTAGACAAAGTTTTAAAATAGGAAGTTATGCAAATACTCCACTCTCCCCTACTATTCTAGTACACCCTGTATATCAATGTAGAGGAAGTCTTCTCATAACACTCCGTTTCCTCTGCAGTATTTTCGCCAGTTCTCCATTATAAACACCAGAAGGACGCGTTCAGTGTTTGCAACCAGAACTATAACACATCAAGGCATGTATAAGGGATTTCATATCTCACCAGACACTTTGGTTCAAAAATTAAATATGGACTCCACACTGGTTACCACGTGTTTGGATGTCAAAGAGCGCTGGCACTGTTTCTGAGGGGTGCCTCAGCATTGATGCGCTTTAGGATACAGGTCACAGATTCTAATCAAGTAGCGCGTTCTGTAGTTGCTGAGTAGAATGTAATTTAAACTTTCACCCTTCAATTTTTGTCGCGCATTGGGTTTAACGGTTAGCTGCCCCATGTAATGTAACTTCCACAGTCTCTCCACCAGCTGGGATACTCTCAGAACGTCACCCAATAGTGGGATCACTTTTACAGCGGGCTTATCAACTGAAAGCGGCTTTCGTTTCTGTGAATATGTCTGAAATAAACATGACGAATCGAATATCAGCCCTATATTCATCATCTGTTGGTAGAAGTGTCCGTTCCTATCGTACTTTGAAATGCACGCCTCATGGTTTATACGTATTCAAAAACAGTGGCAAATTTCATAATGAAAGATATCCTGTCATTGAATTACGTATAAAGTAATACAGAGCGGGAAAGCCCATGAAGTGCCAAGGCCGAGCAGACGATTGGCTGGCCTCAGTGCAAGTAAACGATCATCCAACCAGAAGAGCAATAACAATAATCCCACAGCCGTTATAAATGGCTTTTGAAATCAGATTTCACTACCCATCGTAGTTACCATCATCATCAATATTATTATTATTACCCTAGAGCGGGAAAAACGCGCCGCTAAGCCAAACGTAGGGCGTAAAAAAATGCCGCTAACCCAACAATAGAGCGTCAAAAAAAGCTACGCTATCCCAATCATAGAGCGTCAAAAACGCGCTGCTAAACCAATCGTAGGACATCAGAAACGCGCCGTTAATCCAACGCGCCGCTAAACCAACCCTAGAGCGTCAAAAACGTGCCGCTACCCCAACAATAGAGCGTCAAAAGCGCGACATTAACGCTATCGTAGGGCGTCAAAAACGCGCCGCTAAACGAACCCTAGAGCGTCAAAAACGCGCTGCTAAACCAAACTTATAGCGTAAAAAGACGTGTCGCTAACCCATCAATAGAGCGTCAAAAACACGTCGCTAACCCATCAATAGAGCGTCAAAAACGCGCCGCTAGACCAACCCTAGAGCGTCAAAAACGCGCCGCTAAGCCAATTGTATAGCGTCAAAAACGTGCCGCTAAACGAACCCTAGAGCGTCAAAAACGCGCCGCTAAGCCAAACTTACAGCGTAAAAGATGTGTCGCTAACCCATCAATAGAGCGTCAAAAACACGTCGCTAACCCAATTGTATAGAGTCAAAAACGCGCCGCTAGGCCATCCCTTGAGCGTCAAAAATGCGCGTTAAGCCAAACGTAGAGCGTAAAAAAGTGCCGCTAAGCCAACAATAGAGCGTCAAAAAACTACGCTAACCCAATCATGGAGCGTCAAAAACGCGCTGTTAAACCAATCGTAGGGCATCAAAAACGCGCCGTTAATCCAAAGCGCCGCTACCCCAACAATAGAGCGTCAAAAGCGCGACACTAACGCTATCGTATGGTGTCAAAAACGCGCCGCTAAACGAATCCTAGAGCATCAGAAACGCATCGCTAACACAATCGTAGAGCGTCAAACACGCGCTGCTGAACCAAACCTAGAGCATCAAAAACGTGCCACTAATCCAGCAATAGAGCGTCAAAATCGCGACGCTAAACCAATCGTAAGCGTCAGACACGCCGCTAAACCAACCCTTGAACATCAAAATCCCGCCGCTAAGCCAAACGTAGGGCGTAAAAAACGTGTCGCTAACCCAACAGAGCGTAAAAAACGCGACGCTCACCCAATCATAAGCGTCAAAAACGCGCCGCTGAATCATTCTTAGAGCGTCAAAAACGCGTCGCTTACCCAACAATACAGCGTCAGAAACGCGCCGCTAACCCAATCGTCGAGCGTCAAAAACGCGCCCCTGAACCAACCCTAGAGCGTCAAAAACGTGCCGCTAACCCATGAATAGACAGTTAAAAACTCGAAGCTAACCCAATCCTTTAAAAAACGCCGCTGAACTAACCTTAGAGCGTCAAAAACGCGCCGATAAACCAACCCCTGAGCGTCTAAATCGCTCCGCTAAGCCAAAAGTAGGGCGTAAAAACGTGTCTAAACAATATAGCGTCAAAAACACGACACGTGCCGCTAACCCAACAATAGAGCGTCAAAATCGCGATGGTAACCCAATCGCACGCGTCAAAGACGCGCCGCTAAACCATCCCTTGAGCGTCAGAAACGCGCCGCCAACCCAACAATAGAGCGTCAAAAACGCGCCGCTAAACCAACCAGCGTCAAAATCGCGCCGGTAAGCCAAACATAGGGCGTAAAAAACGTGTCGCTAACTCAACTATAGAGCGTCAAAAACGCTACCCTAACCCAATCGTAAGCGTCAAAAACGCGCCGCTAATCCAACAATAGAGCGTGAGAAACGCACGGCTTACCCAATTATAGAGCGTAAAAGACGAGCCGTTAAGCCAAACGTAGGGCGTAAGCATCGTGCCGCTAACCCAACAAAGAGCGTGAAAAACGCGGCGCTAACCCAATCGTAAGCGTCAAAAACGCATGGCTGAACCAACCCAAGAGCGTCAAAAACGCGCCGCTAACCCAACAATAGAGCGTGAGAAACGCACGGCTTACCCAATTATAGAGCGTAAAAGACGAGCCGTTAAGCCAAACGTAGGGCGTAAGCATCGTGCCGCTAACCCAACAAAGAGCGTGAAAAGCGCGGCGCTAACCCAATCGTAAGCGTCAAAAACGCATGGCTGAACCAACCCAAGAGCGTCAAAAACGCGCCGCTAACCCAACAATAAAGCGTCAGAATCGCACCGCTAACTCAATCATAGAGCGTAAAAAATGAGCCGTTAAGCCAAACGTAGGGCGTAAGGATCGTTCCGCTAACCCTACCCTAGAGCGTCAAAAACGCACGGCTAAACCAACTCTAGACCGTCCAGATCACACTACAGTTGAGTCAAGTCCTATTGTTATGACAAAGCTGTGTTAACTCCTAGAAGTCGTAGAGGTGTTGCTTTGGGTCTGAAACAATGTATGGAAAAAAAGAAAGAAAACAGAAGAAGGCTTGAGTTAATAAATATCAGCGTATTCCGAATCTCACCGGTCCGGTGGCATCAATGACGTCACGTTGCAGCGAAATAAGGAACAAAACTGCTGGAAGGATCGATGCTGTCATGGCGACTGTACAAGTTGTTGTCTGTGCTACGCTAGCAAGAATTTGCGAAATTTCCGTACTGCCATCTCGTTCAAAGGAAAGAGATCATAAACAATTTATTTCTTGAACCGGTAGTAATAACTGGTCCGTTGACATGTTCGCTCATAAGCCATTAACATATTGTTTTTACGTTGTGCTCATTACAAACAATACAGCAGAACACACCGCCATGACACAACAGTGCACGATGTTATTCGTCTGCTAATTCCCGCCCTATACAAGAACCAATCAGATTCACTGATGGCGGCTGATGGAGTCTGCCACCACCTCTGCAAGTTGATGGCACCGGTGCGACACCGATGGAGCATCAATGACGTCATCGGTGGAATTCGGAACACCGTGATGCCATCGGATTGCTCACTGGTGAGATTCGGAATAAGCTCTATGCAATCTGAAAGCTGTATAAAAGTACAGAAAGAGAAATAATTTGGAATATTCAATATTTCACGAGTTTTCTGCAAAATGTGTAACATTCTGCATGACGGACAGATACAGTTTTAATGTAATATTATACGTGTATAAAAACACGAAACATGTAATTAAATTCAGTACTGAAATACAGGAAAACTATCAGCGCTGGATGAACAGGTAATCAAATCATAAACAGACAGCAAATTCTGATTTTAATTATTGATTTAGACAAATCTAATACATGCACGTCCAATTAATTATCACCATTTGACAGACGTAATCGTTTAATAGCAAAAACAGCAACCCTGTTTTTCCAGTTACTCAACACAACATAGATATTATGTATGAGCAATGGTTATGACGTAATAAAAATTATTCATGTATTTTATTTAAGTTTCTCATTATAAAATGCACTGCACTGGCATGATTAAAAAGCAATATACGCCTACAGGGTGGTTAAAATTGAACTGTACCTACTTAGACGGAGAACTATGGACTCCTGTACCAAAATTCGTGTAATCAAGGTCCGCAGTCTGCCCTTCGTAGTTCATTTGGTCACGCATTGCATTGCGTTACGCACTTCTCGTCTTTCGATTTTTGACCTGGGTCATCCTGGGGAGTAATGAAGCAACCTTTTCTTCAAAAGTGGCATGAACACTAAAAATGTGCGAATTTTTGTATCCGCGCCTGCAAACAACATTCATGAAGTTCCTCTGCGTATTGAACGAGTCATTGTTTGGTGTAGCTCTACAGGAGTTTTAAAGTGAAACGTTTTTTAATGTGTAAAAGCTTAACGAAATAATGGACTTCAATTTATTTATTTATATATTTATTTATTTATTTATTTATTTATTTATCCATTTATATATATATTTATTTATGTATTTATTTATCCATTTATTTATATATTTATTTATTTACTTGTTTATGTATTTATTTATCCATTTATTTATATATATATTTATTTATTTATGTATTTATTTATCCATTTATATATATATATTTATTTATTTATTTATGTATTTATTTATCCATTTATTTATATATATATATATATATTTATTTATGTATTTATTTATCCATTTATTTATATATTTATTTATTTATGTATTTATTTATCCATTTATTTATATATATATATTTATTTATTTATTTATTTATCCAATTATTTATATATTTATTTATTTATTTATTTATCCAATTATTTACATATTTATTTATTTATATATTTATATATTTATTTATGTATTTATTTATCCATTTATTTATATATATATATATATTTATGTATTTATTTATCCATTTATTTATATATATATTTATTTATTTATGTATTTATTTATCCATTTAGTTATATATTTATTTATTTGTTTAAGTATTTATTTATCCATTTATTTATATATATATTTATTTATGTATTTATTTATCCATTTTATATATATATATATTTATTTATTTATTTATGTATTTATTTATCCAATTATTTATATATTTATTTATTTATATATTTATATATTTATTTAGTTATGTATTTATTTATCCATTTATTTATATATATATATTTATCCATTTATTTATATATATATTTATTTATTTATTTATCCATTTAGTGATATACTTATTTATTTATTTGTTTAAGTATTTATTTATCCATTTATTTATATATATATTTATTTATTTATGTATTTATTTATCCATTTATTTATATATATATTTATTTAACCTGGTAGAGATAAGGCCATCGGGCTTTCTGTTGCCCACTACCAGGGGATTACAACTACAATATTAAGAATACAATTACAATTACAATCTGACCTCACTCTAATATAAATTATTATTCGTACACAAATGGGGTATCAATAAACGCAGAAAGTATAAACATAGAAACAGTTCATTTTAAATATTCTAAATCTAAACTTTACTGTGGTCTTAATTTCGAAAATTAATTCAGTTATCTTTAATGATATACATATTTCAATTTCAAACAACTCATTGGCGTCATATTAATGTGTGAATCGTTTCGACTATCAATTGCATTGTTGTCTGTAGACTAGGCCTCGTGGAATGAGGAAGCGATTATGAAGTAGTTAACGAGAAGGCTCCGCCTTGTTAAATTTAAATGCGGGGAATATGAAGACAGAATGATGTTAATTTAATATAATCTAATTCTAAAGTATACTTATCTGTAGTATTGATTTCCAAATGAATCCAACTCTCTATAATGATTATTGTTCAGTGAAATTTCAAACAACTCATTGGCGTCATATTGATGTGTGAATCGCTTCGACTATCAATTGCATTGTAGTCTGTAGACTAGGCCTCGTGGAATGAGGAAGCGATTATGAAGTAGTTAACGAGATGGCTCCGTTTTGTTAAATTTAAATGCGGGGAATATGAAGACAGAATGATGTTAATTTAATGTAATCTAATTCTAAAGTATACTTAACTGTAATATTGATTTCCAAATGAATCCAACTCTCTATAATGATTATTGTTCAGTGAAATTTCAAACAACTCATTGTCGTCATATTGATGTGTGAATCGTTTCGACTATCAATTGCATTGTTGCCTGTAGACTAGGTCTCATGGAATAAGGAAGCAATTATTAAGTACAATGAAAGAGTAATGGAACGGAGAAAAATTCTCTCCGGCGCCGGGATTTGAACCCGGGTTTTCAGCTCTACGTGGTGATGCTTTATCCTCTAAGCCATACAGGATACTCACCCCGGCGTCGGACAGAATCATCTCAATTTAAGTTCCAACTCTTGGGTTCCCTCTAGTGGTCGCCCTCTGCACTACGTCATAGGTGTCTATGTACGTAGGACTGGAGTCCACACATGTGCTGAGGTGCACTCGTTATGAGTGACTAGTCGGCCGGGATCCGACGGAATAAGCGCCGTCTTAAATCACGAAGTGATTTACGCATATCATATATATTATTTTAATGTACCGAAGTACATATGATATTTCCATGCAGATATTCTACGTCATCATACGATGAAAGAGTAATGGAACGGAGAAAAATTCTCTCGGTATATTAAAATAATATATAGATTATGAAGTAGTTAACGAGAAGGTTTCGCCTTGTTGAATTTAAATGCGGGGAGTATGAAGACAGAAATGAAAAGAAATATGAAGCTTATATTTCAAGTCCCAAACATTCTTACCATACTAACCATGCTTACAATAACAATGACGAACAATATATAAACGTTTCACGCAATTACAGGGATTCTATGAATATCTGGTCACTTTTTACCTGTTACTACACGGGCACGAGTGTGATTCCGGATCGTCTGAGTCAGCACCAAGCAGATGCCTCTCAACAATCAGGAAATCAGCAGCAGTCGGAGTCTAAAATCTTTTAAGCACACTCTACTTAGAAATGTTTTTAATGAACAGAACTAGACTCTTGCGGAAGTTTCTAAATAGTCTTAAATGACCAAGTTATTTTTTTTCTCCTCTCTCTTCTTCTTTTTTTTTTTCTCTTTTATTTTTTTTTATTATCTTCATATATTACTTAATCATTTGTGTTTGTATGCCATTTAGTAGGACTTTGCTAATCAACATTTTATGTCTTGTCACTCATATGTATTCTCCAATTAGTATATTAACTGAATAATATATCTCAAGTAAATTAATCGTCCAATTTGTCTCGGGCATTTTAGGTCTTATAAAGTGTGTGTGTGTGTGTGTGTATTCCCCTTATGTTATGTAACTGATTTTGATTATGTGTAATTTTCTACTTTATTTTATATACTAGTGGCTTGTGCAGCAAATGCTGCAAACTAAGTTCATTAGACGTTCAAATAAACATTTTTCAGATTTATTTTCAACGAAGAATACCAGAGATTCGGAAAGTTATTTCCTTTTATAACAATGAAAGACGCTGAAGAGAACCACGCATATAAATATCTACACCACACCGCCATTAAATATATGAAAAAGATCCAACCCCACTTGATTAATAATTATAAAAATATTTGATTTTTAATAATATTATTATCTTACGTAAGTTTTATAGCTTTCAGTAACATATACTATATATACTATATAGCCGCCACTCAGTAAAATGTAGAAATCAAAATCTAATTTAAGTTATTCTCTACATCTACTTATATAGCCTAACCCCAAAACGTTTCACTTTCATATCATCAATATAGCATTAATATGTATAATTAATGAAAAATAGTCACATCATGGCATTAACTATAATAATATTTCATGTCTAATGGTAATAATGTCATCAAACCACCTCAAGTTTTGTAGTTTTTAATATCCAATACACAGCAGTACCCAGAAAATTACACACCACAGAATCGAACCTGTAAATTATTTTTAGTAAGTTGAGTTTTTAATAAACAATTTAATTTGAGCTCTAAATATGTCAGCATTCTTGCAGATCAAGGCCTTCGTGTAATATTGTTTACTGTAGTGTGTGTTTTGTTTTATTCTGAAATGCAACACGGCCGACTTGATGCTCGCTTCGCTTCTCCTGTACAGAAAAGCGAAGGGAATATTAAGTCGGCCGTGAATGCTATTAGCTAGTTCTCAAAACTGACGACAGATGAATTTTGGAAAATAGGAAAAATATGTTTAAAAATTGACATTTCACTGAAACTACCATTTTTCCGAAAAACTTTGGGTTCCAAGCTTCAAAATGAGGGGCCATTTATTAAAATTCGTCCAGCCGTTTTCCCGTAATTTCCATTACCAGTTCAAATTATATACATAGATGTAACTGATCTTGACTATCTGTAATTTTATATTATGTAACTTATCTTGTCTATTGTAATTTCCTACTATATTTTATGTAATTTCTAAGGTATTTTCTTTTGTGTTGTTTTGTAATCAAATTTTGTATCTCATGTATATTATTGAAACCTGGTTGAGTGGAAGAGAAGGCCTCATGGCCTTAACTCTGCCAGGCAAAATAAACCTAGTACTACTACTACTACTACTACTACTACTACTACTACTACTACTACTACTACTCCTACTACTACTACTACTACTACTACTACTACTACTACTACTACATCACAGAATTTAACAACGAACCCAGTACCATGGCTTCCACGCAGTGTAGACGGCCTGTATTATCCTTTGCGTATCTCGATGGTGAATAATTGAAAACTAACACTCATCTGAGCTCCCGTGTAGCTGTGCTGAGAGAGATGGGGGAATTGTAAATACGGGGGTAACTAGTGCCGCTGTTAAATAAACAAGGTGCAAGCCTACAATGTCGGCACGCGTGTTCATCCGCCGGGATGGAAGAACATGATCGTTACGCAGAATGCTTTAACGCCTGTGCGTCTGTACCAGCAAGCATCGCTTTTGTTGTAAGGCTTGCAATAAAAACATGTCGATATACATTACGAACATCACTCAGCTTTGTTTTGGAGTCCAGTCTTTGAGCCAGCCGTTGCGTTCTAACGCACAGTGTCCTTCAAAATACGTATACAATGTTCTCTTAAAATCCTTACTGTGATTTTTATTTCTGGATTGTTTTGAGATTCTCTTTCGTATCGGGTGGAAATCTTGCCGAGATGAGATATCATTATCTGGGCCTACTGTCTATCTGTGTGTATCTACCCATCTTCCCACATCCCTCTTCCCTATTCCAATTAAGTATGGTACAATACATTACAAATTTAGAATTGAAACTTATAATAATAATAATAATAATAATAATAATAATAATAATAATAATAATAATAATAATAATAATAATAATAATAATAATAATAATAATAACTTACTTCCTTACTTACTTACTCACTCACTTACTTACTTACTTACTGGCTTTTAAGGAACCCGGAGGTTCATTGCCGCCCTCACATAAGCCCGCCATTGGTCCCTATCCAGGGCAAGATTTATCCAGTCTCTATCATCATATCTAGGGCTAGGATTTTGATGACCTATAAATCATTAAAAAAAGTCCTAAAACAATGCATTTATGACCTAAAAAACTAAAAAAATGCCCTTAAAATGCCCTAAAAATTGATCTTACATTCTAAAATTGGCTTAGTAGGAAAAGGAGTTTTGAGCTACTTAATATTTAGACTAGTAATTAAATTAAATTCTAGTACCAACATTTAAGTTTATTTAATCTTACATAATTTTTCCAAGTGGTACACTTTAATTAATAATGTAGCCCATCACAAGGCCACTCTTATACGGAATTAGCAAGTATAGAGGAGTCTATATTGAAGGGGTGGTTGGACTGATCCATTACATGGGGTGTACTACGTTAAAAGGGCAATATTTGTGTAGAAAAACGAATAAAATATTATACAAAATAATGGGTATTAGCCACCGGCGTAGCTCGGTCGGTTAAGGCGCTTGCCTGCCGATCCAGAGTTGCGCTGGGGCTCGGGTTCGATTCCCGCTTGGGCTGATTATCTGGTTGGGTTTTTTTCGAAGTTTTTCCCAACCATAAGGCAATTGTCAGGTGATCTATGGCGAATCCTCGGCCTCATTTCGCCAAATATCATATAACTATCACCAACTCCATCGGCGCTAAATAACCTCGTAGTTGGTACAGCATCGTTAAATAACCAAGTAAAAAATAAAGGGTATTAATGGACAAAATATGTAGACAAAATATCAAAGGAAATAAACATTATTTTATATTAATAATGGGGATTTGTGGCCAAAATTAAATGAAAATGCCTAAAAAATATCCGGATAACACAAAAGATGCTCTTATGAGTTGAAACAGGCAAAAAATGCAAAAAAAATACCCTAACAAATATGTCTTAAAACACTCAGTTTATCACATAACATATAAATACTAAAGCGGCTATGTTTCTGGCTTACTAGAAAAAAGATGCACTTTCATCAAAATCCTAGCCCTAGCTATATCCCACCTCCATCAAAACCATTGTAATATTATCTTCCCATATACGTCTCGGCCTCCCGAAAGGTCTTATTCCCTCCGGCCTCCCAACTAACATTCTATATGCTTTTCTGGAATCGCCCATACGTACTATATGCCCTGCCCATCTCAAATGTCTGGATTTAATGTTCATAATTATGTCAGGTGAAGAATACAATGCGTGCAGTTCTGTGTTGTGTAACTTTCTCCATTCTCCTGTAACTTCATCCCTCTTAGCCCCAAATATTTTCCTAAGAACCTTATTCTCAAACACCCTTAACCTCTGTTCCACTCTAAAAGTAGTTTCACAACCATAAAGAACAACCGGTAATATAACTGTTTTATAAATTCTAACTTTCACATTTTTTGACAGCAGACTGGATGATAGAAGCTTCTCAACCGAGTAATAACAGGCATTTCCCATATTTATTCTGTGTTTATTTTTCTCCCGAGCATCATTTATATTTGTTACTGTTGCTCCCAGGTATTTGAATTTTTCCACCTTTTCAAAGGATAAATTTCCAATTTTTATATTTCCGTTTGGTACAATATTCCCGTCACGAGACATAATCATATACTTTGTCTTTTCGGGATTTATTCCAAACCTATCTCTTTACTTGCTTCCAGTAAAATTCCCGTGTTTTCCCTAATCGTTTGTGGATTTTCTCCTAACATATTCACGTCATCCGCATAGACAAGCAGCTGATGTAACCCGTTCAATTCCACACTCCCTCTGTTATGCTGAACTTTCCTAGTAGCATATTCTAGAGCAAAGTAAAAAAATAAAGGTGATAGTGCATCTCCTTGCTTTAGCTCACAGTGAATTGGAAACACATCTGTCAGAAACTGACCTATACGAACTCTGCTGTACGTTTCACTGAGACAGATTTTAATTAATCGAATTAGTTTCTTGGGAATACCAAATTCAATAAGAATATCGTATAAAACTTCTCTGTTAACCGAGTCATATGCCTTTTTGAAATCTATGAATAACTGATACACTGTACCCTTGTACTCCAATTTTTTTCTCCTTTATCTTTCGAGTACAAATATCTGATCAGTAGTCGATGTCTTACGCCTAAAACCACACTGATGATCCCCAATAATTTCATCTACATATGGAGTTAATAATAATAATAATAATAATAATAATAATAATTTTATTTATTTATTTATTTATTTAGAATATTAATGTGCGAAACAACAGCACAAGGCCAATTACAGTTTAGCACAGGTACAAAACGAAACAAAACAACAAATGATGATGAGAATGAGTGATAGAAAATGGTAATGAGATGAAAATACAATCAATATAATAGTATACATTACTCAATTGACCAAAATGCAACAAAATAAATAGCACAAATAATATTATTAAAATTAGTTCAGTGAGATAATTAAAATGATGGCAATTAAATAAAATGTATTATAAATGAATTAATGAAACCATATAAATGAAGACAGGAATCATTTAATTAATATTGTAAGTTATGCAAATGACGAGAATAGTATGATACATATCTAACAATGGCATAAATAATACAACTGACATAAAACTCGAAAAGTATTACTACACATTAAATGGATCCAAGTTCAATCCATGCAAATTAGCATATTTAATACATCTGCAGACCGGAGACAGAGATTTAGAATTCCTATTATAAAACAATTTATGAAATCTTAAACCCTTAGCAGGAATACGAAGACTGATATTGCTTATGAAAGATTCACAATCAATATCACCCTTAATGACTTTACAAAAAAATAAATAATCAAGATCCTGACGTCTGGTGAACAAACTACCGCAATTGAAATATTCGCAATTAGTCTCATAGTTATGATCGAAATTTGGTAAAAATCTATAAGAACACAGGGAAATAAATTTTCTTTGAATATTCTCCAATTTAGCAGAGTCAGTGGAAGTAATGGAGTTCCATACAACAGATGCATATTCAAGCTTGGATCTAACTAATGTATAATATAAAATTAATAAACACATAGGAGTAGAAAAAGAATAAGTTATAGACCTAATTAGACCAAGCATTCTTAATGAATGGGTATAAATATATTGCACATGATCATGAAAATATAATTTTGAATCAAGTAGAACACCAAGATCTCTAATACAATCTTTCTTAGTAATTACGACATTACTAAGAGAATAATTAAATTTTTGGGAAATAGTTTTCCGTGAGAAGGAAATAACAAAAGTTTTGGATTGATTAATTTTCATTCCATTTTCAACAGACCATTGTAAAATTGAATTAATGTCATTTTGAAGAATTTGACAATCAGCCGAACTATTAATTTTACGAAAATAATAATAATAATAATAATAATAATAATAATAATAATAATAATAATAATAATAATAATAATATGTAGGAAAGCCTTATTTCACTGTTTCCGTTCTGCTAGTAAACGAACTTGGGCCGAATGTCAGGGATTCCTGATCTGCGAGGTGCATTAGCGTTCATTAGATGCATAACCCAGACTCGCACACGACACGAGCTTGCTAATGCGTCTGGAGTGTTATGCGGTCGCCTCACTCGAACACATGACGCGCGCGTGCGTGCCCTCTGCCTGGCACGCGAACTGATTAACAATTTATGTACGAGTGATTCCTGAGATGAGCCCTTACGTGTGGTTACCTGGGAGCAGCACAGACAGCCATCTGCAGCGGCTGCATAAGTGATCAGACCATACGGGGAACGAAGAGGGAATCCAGGATGAAGAAAGCACTTGAGAAATTAAGAACTTCATGATTTACATGAGGAAAAGAAATAAAAGAAAAAGAAACTTCTTTTATATGCTGCTTAAAGATAATTTTATGGATCTAAATCAGCGATCAGCAGATTCCAGCACTGCAAGAATGAAGCGGTGTACATATTTAATTCATGCGGAATCGGTTCTTAATCAAAGCGGTAAAATAACACATGAAAATAGGTTAATATTATCCTCCCATCTACGTCTCGGCCTTCCCAAAGGTCTTTTTCCCTCCGATCTCCCAAGTAACACTCTATAGAGAAAGAGGAAAAGAAGACAGAGGACGGACACTGGAAAGTTTTCTTTTCTCAATCGTACTATCAGGGACTGGAATGCTTTACCTGCAGACTTACTAAAGGCTTTACCAACAACCAAAAATGTATTTAAAAATAGGCTTAAGGACTTTACTAATAGACGGTAATTATACACAGTATTTAAAGGATGTAAATGATATGTTGTTATTGAAGTGTTGTATCAGTGAAGAATTATGTTGTGTCAGTGAAGTGTGTTGTGTAAGTGAAATGTGTTCCTGTCAGTGAAGCTTTATAGTTTATAGTGGCAGTGCAAAGTATTTGAACAGTGAAGTGTTTTTGAAGTGTTAGTGAAATCAGGATAGAATCAGTGAAATGTGTCGTAGTTCCAGTGCAGTGAGTGAGTTGGCAGCGAAATGAGTGTAATGTTGAAAGGTACTTGTGCAGATATGAACATATCATACTCGTGGGTTTTAGTTCGAACTTAGTTTTAAGGTACAAATTATATTTATTTTAAATGTTATTTTAAGTGATCGTGCTTCATCAATTTAGGATGTTCCCTGTTATTATTATTATTATTATTATTATTATTATTATTATTATTATTATTATTATTATTATTATTATTAGTATTACTATTAATTGTATTTTAATTAATAAGTTTATTATTGTCATTATTGAGCGTAATTAGTTACCACTGCCACCGAGTATATACCCATTGCAGTGTGAATAAATACATACATATATAGGCCTACATAGGCATTTCTGAATTGGTCCATACGTGCTACATGCCCTGCCCATCTCAAACGTCTGGATAATATGCTAAATCTTAACGAAATATTAAACTTCAGTTTAATTTAATATAAAAATTAATATTCGTACATAAATGGGGAAATTAATAAATGCACAGAGTATGAAGACAGAAATAGTTTGTTTAACATAGTCTAATTCTAAAATATTTGACTGTGGTATTAATTTCCAAATTATAATATTCTTTGTAATGATATTTTATTATTATCCCTTACAATTTCAAACAACTCATTGGCGTCATATTGATGTGTGAATCGTTTCGACTATCAATTGCATTGTTGTCTGCAGACTGGGCCTCATGGAATGAGGAAGTGACTAAGAAGAAGTTAACGAGAAGGCTCCACCTTGCTAATTTAAATGCGGGGAGTGTGAAGAAGAAATGAGTAGAAGAAATATCAAGCTTTCATTTCAAATCCCAAACACTCTTATAATCCCAACCATGCTCACAATAACAATCACAAATAACATGAACGTTTCACGCAATTATAGGAATTCTGTCAATTTTTCACGAAATGCAGTATCGCTATTGCAACTGGTGGATATGTTTGGTGAAACTTGAATGTTACTGAAATATCTCATTTAATATGCGAAACTTCATTCATTTCGTTTTGCATTTTTCGTGGATTTTGATATTGTTTAAAAATCTTCATAGACCATCGTAGTGTATATGTAGATATAGGCTAATTTAAGTGCTGCGGCAGGACTTTGGAATTCAAAACTTTTCTGTCCTTAATTTGATAGTTATTTTTGTGTGTGTTAGTTTGGATAACTTTAGTCCGTGTTTAGTTGATATAGTTCATGTATTTAGTTGGTATAATTTTTGTGTTTAATTGTATGGTTTTTGTGTGTTTAGTTTACATAGTTTATGTGTTTAGACTGTATAATTTATGTGTGCAGTTTGTATAATTTTTTGTGTGTTTAGTGTGGATAGTTGTGTGTTCGGACTGTATAATTTATGTCTTCAGTTTGTATAGTTTTTTTGTGGGTATTTAATTTGTATAATTTATGTGCTTAGTCTGTATAATTTTTCGTGTTAAGTTTGTATAGTTTGTTTATGTGTTTAGTTTGTAAGTGTATAGTGTAAGCTCTCTTGGACTGGCTCCCCAAGTGTAGCAGACCTTCAGCTCACCCTACACTACTGTAGGAGGCCGTTGCCCTTATGGGATTTCATATTTCATATAATTTCTGAAAACTTGATAAGCTAACCTGGACATCTGTCGTCACCTTTCTGCTTAGCCACGAGATAAAAATGTGTTCAGCAATCTTGAGAAAATATCACCTTTACTTTTTAACTTCACTTTAGAATATGCCATTAGGAAAGTCCAGGATAACAGGCAGGGTTTGGAATTGAACGGGTTACATCAGCTTCTTTTCTATGCGGATGACGTGAATATGTTAGGAGAAAATACATAAACGATTAGGGAAAACACGGAAATTTTACTTGAAGCAAGTAAAGCGGTCGGTTTGGAAGTAAATCCCGAAAAGACAAAGTAAATGATTATGTCTCGTGACCAGAATATTGTACGAAATGGAAATATAAAAATTGGAGATTTATCCTTCGAAGAGGTGGAAAAATTCAAATATCTTGGAGCAACAGTAACAAATATAAATGACACTCGGGAGGAAATTAAACGCAGAATGAATATGGGAAATGCGTGTTATTATTCGGTTGAGAAGCTTTTGTCATCCAGTCTGCTGTCCAAAAATCTGAACGTTAGAATTTATAAAACAGTAATATTACCGGTTGTTGTGTATGGTTGTGAAACTTGGGACTCTCAATCTGAGAGAGGAACATAGATTAGGGTGTTTGAGAATAAGGTGCTTAGGAAAATATTTGGGGCTAAGAGGGATGAAGTTACAGGAGAATGGAGAAAGTTACACAACGCAGAACTGCACGCATTGTATTCTTCACCTGACATAATTAGGAACTTAAAGTCCAGACGTTTGAGATGGGCAGGGCATGTAGCACGTATGGGCGAATCTAGAAATGCACATAGAGTGTTAGTTGGGAGACCGGAGGGAAAAAGACCTTTAGGGAGGCCGAGACGTAGATGGGAGGATAATATTAAAATGGATTTGAGGGAGGTGGGGTATGATGATAGAGACTGGATTAATCTTGCACAGGATAGGGACTGCTGGCGGGCTTATGTGAGGGCGGCAATGAACCTTCGGGTTCCTTAAAAGCCATTTGTAAGTAAGTAAGTAATCTAGAGAATACTATTGATTGAAGTTCAGTTGCCGCTTACATAATGCTAACAGTAACTTTGAATACCTTCGCTCACTGCACAAGTCAGCGCTTGCTGGATTCCGGGCGATTATAGTTCTGGTAAACAACATGGAGACGGCCCATCCCTGTGTTGTCGTCTAGGCGATTGATCCGATGTTAATCCCGGAGTCTGCGGCATTCCTGGACCACAAAGAAGCTTACCGGACAATTGAGAACTGGGCCACTGCGCAGGTCTTTGTATTCATCGCTGAAGACTTGGAAATTATTAGGGAGATTCCTTCTTGTAGCCTACCCCATTGTCTTCCCTTTCCTCTATACTCTAATTATTTTTCTCCTGCGTTCTCTTGTCCTTACCGCATCCTGGGTTCCTTCTCTGTGCTCATTTTATTTTTATTCTTTTCTTATTTCTATTTCTTCTCGTTTTTGGAATTATTTTCCTTAAGCTTAACCCTCTTTGTATTCTTCTCTTTCTTCTACTAATTCCTTTCCTTATCACTTTTCCCGTTAACTAATATAACTTCTTCGCCTAATTGTATTATCCTTTCCCCTTTTAACCGTTTATTTTTTCTCCTTTCTTCAACTATTTTATTTTATCTCCTGTCATTCTTCCTGTCAACTTCCATTCCATCTCTATTCGTATTCTTTTCCTTGTTCATGCAATTACTTTGGCCCATTTTTGTTCTTTTCTCTCCTTCAAATCTTTTCTTCTTCGTCTAGACTTCTATTTACATATGTATCTGTATCTTTATAGCACTGTGTTGGAAAGAGTGGGTGAAGAAAGAATGATGCTGAACCTGATCAGAAGAGGAAAAGGAATTGGTCGGGTCACTGGCTGAGAAGAAACTGCCTACTGAAGGATGCGCTGGAAGGAATGGTGAACGGGAGAAGAGTTCGAAGTAGAAGAAAATATCAGATGATAGATGACATTAAGATATATGGATCATATGAGGAAACAAAGAGGAAGGCAGAAAATATGAAAGACTGGAGAAAGCTGGTTTTGCAATGAAAGACCTGAGCTTGGGTAGCACACTATTCTCTCTCTCTGTGCACCTCATTTCCTTCATCTTATTCTTGTCTTCATACTTTATTTTTTCATATTCTTTTCCCCACACTTCAATTTCTTCAACTTCTCATTCTCTCCCTCTTCATTTTTTTCATTTGATCTATTTTTTTTCCCATTCCATTTTCTTCATCTTATCTTTGTCTTCATACTTCTTAGTCTTCGTATCATTCTTGTCTTGTTTCTCTATTTTTTCATCTCCTTGTGTTCCCACATCATTTAAATTATATAATATCATTCTCGTTTTCTTCTCATACTTATTTTCCTTCAACTTTTTCTGCTTCCCTTACTTATTTCTTTTCGTTTCTTTTTTCTCATATAATTCCTTTTCATATTTTTTATTTCCTTTTTTGGCTTGATGTTCTGTTCTTTTCTGATTTTCTTCTCCCTCCACGTTTCGTCTTCCTACCACTACTACTTCCTCTTTCCCTGTTCCTTCTATTTTTCTTTAATTTGTTTTCTTCTGTTTCTTCTTCCTGCATATTTCTCTTTCACTTCTGATTTTGCACATTTTTTTCTCGCCTGACTTACCCTAGTACAAACCCTAGTAATGCCGCACTTCGATTATTGTGACGTTTTGTTAAGTGACCTAAGTTCTGAACTGTCAGTCAAGTTACAGCGAGTTCACAATATGTGCGTCAGATACGTGTGCAACATCCGACGATATGATCACATATCACCATCCTTCGCAAGTCTTTCGTGGCTCCGACTTAAAGAACGCAGAACTTTACACTCTTTGTCTTTACTCTTTCGAATTCTGCACACCACAACACCAAATTACCTTTCGTCTCGTTTCTCTTATCTATACTCTAACCACGACGTAAATACCAGATCACTTATCTGTGGCACGCTAAGTATACCTCTTCATAGAACATCTTGTTATTCATCATCTTTTACAGTATCCATCTCGCGTCAATGGAATTCCTTGAAACAAAGTATTAGGGGCTGCAAGACAATAAACACCTTTAAAAACAGCTTAAAAGATAACCTTATTAGCATTTCACTCCAATCATACTGATTTAAACTATCACTGACTACATTGTTACTTCTTTCTTTAGACATCATCCTGATAGTGCTGTATTTTCAAAATTGTCTCATAATAATCTCTTTCTATTATCTAATATTATTTGAAATATATTAACATTCTATGTATTTTAGTTTAATTCTGCTACACAGTTTATTTCAGTGTTTAATTAATAGTTCATAGTATTTTGTTGTTTAATTCGTAAATAACTCTCGTATACATGTAACTCTCATCTAAATCAAATTGTTGAATTCTGTGTAAGTTCATGCATATGTATATATACTTTTTTCTGGTTGAGTGGAAGAGAAGGACTTACGGCTTTAACTTTGCCAGCTAAAATAAATAATAATAATAATAATAATAATAATAATAATAATAATATATTAATTCTTACCCTTTTCTATGTCATTTCTTTTTCTTTAACTTCGTCTCTTCCTTCCATTTATTCGTCTTCTTATTCTCTTTTGTTCTTTCCTTCGTTTCAGTCCGCGATTGGTTGTTCATCATCTATCATTATTCCGTTCTCTCTCTAGATATGAAACAAAGAATTTTCAATTTAAGATCGCTGCAATAGAGCAATGTAAACTCGATGTGTTTCAATGGAGAGAATTAATGAGAGAATATAAAATAACAGTTAAGGTTAAAACGACGTTTGCAGCTAGCTATTCCTTTCCTTTCATTTCCTTCCTTATTTCATTTCTTTCAAATTAGATTTCTTTATAAGCTAGTTAGAGTCACACGGACTAAACTTTGAAGTCTGTTGAATCACTAGCAATGCTATCTCTTTGAAGATGAGTTGTTTCTTCCATTTCATTTGGGAATTAAATTGCTTTATAGCTGCACTATAACAATAAATAAAAAAGTTCGTTTTAGATTGAATACAAGTCTTGAATAAGAAATTTGAGAGAAAAATTATTCCATGCACCATGCAAGGAATTGCACAATAAAATTGTTTTCCTGGTATCAATATATATACAGGGTGGAACTCGTTTAATTCTTTTAAAATATCCCGTGAATATTAATGTGTGTACCAACGTGTTCAATATTGAATTCTTAGTGCAATTTCGCCAATGAAATTCACAAGAAAGCTCCACAAGCTGTAAAATTTACGAAAATTATTCCTGGTATCAATATATATATACAGAGTGAAACTCGTTTAATTCTTTTAAAAAAACCGGTGAATATTAATGTGTGTACCAACGTGTTCAATATTGAATTCTTAGTGCAATTTCGCCAATGAAATTCACAAGAAAGCTCCACAAGCTGTAAAATTTACGAAAATTATTCCTGGTATCAATATATATATATATATATACAGGGTGAAACTCGTTTAATTCTTTTAAAAAAACCCGTGAATATTAATGTGTGTACCAACGTGTTCAATATTGAATTCTTAGTGCAATTTCGCCAATGAAATTCACAAGAAAGCTCCACAAGCTGTAAAATTTACGAAAATTATTCCTGGTATCAATATATATACAGGGTGAAACTCGTTTAATTCTTTAAAAAAATCCCGTGAATATTAATGTGTGTACCAACGTGTTCAATATTGAATTCTTAGTGCAATTTCACCAATGAAATTCACAAGAAAGCTCCACAAGCTGTAAAATTTACGAAAATTATTCCTGGTATCAATATATATACAGGGTGAAACTCGTTTAATTCTTTGAAAAAACCCGTGAATATTAATGTGTGTACCAACGTGTTCAATTTTGAATTCTTAGTGCAATTTCGCCAATCAAATTCACAAGAAAGCTCCACAAGGTGTAAAATTTACGAAAATTATTCCTGGTATCAATATATATATATATATACAGGGTGAAACTCGTTTAATTCTTTAAAAAAATCCCGTGAATATTAATGTGTGTACCAACGTGTTCAATATTGAATTCTTAGTGCAATTTCGCCAATGAAATTCACAAGAAAGCTCCACAAGCTGTAAAATTTACGAAAATTATTCCTGGTATCAATATATATATATATATATACATATATATACAGGGTGAAACTCGTTTAATTCTTTAAAAAAATCCCGTGAATATTAATGTGTGTACCAACGTGTTCAATATTGAATTCTTAGTGCAATTTCGCCAATGAAATTCACAAGAAAGCTCCACAAGCTGTAAAATTTACGAAAATTATTCCTGGTATCAATATATATATATATATATACATATATATACAGGGTGAAACTCGTTTAATTCTTTCAAAAAATCCCGTGAATATTAATGTGTGTACCAACGTGTTCAATATTGAATTCTTAGTGCAATTTCGCCAATCAAATTAACAAGAAAGCTCCACAAGCTGTAAAATTTACAAAAATTATTCCTGGTATCAATATATATACAGAGTGAAACTCGTTTAATTCTTTCAAAAAATCCCGTGAATATTAATGTGTGTACCAACGTGTTCAATATTGAATTCTTAGTGCAATTTCGTCAATCAAATTAACAAGAAAGCTCCACAAGCTGTAAAATTTACAAAAATTATTCCTGGTATCAATATATATACAGGATGAAACTCGTTTAATTCTTTCAAAAAATCCCGTGAATATTAATGTGTGTACCAACGTGTTCAATATTGAATTCTTAGTGCAATTTCGCCAATCAAATTAACAAGAAAGCTCCACAAGCTGTAAAATTTACAAAAATTATTCCTGGTATCAATATATATACAGGGTGAAACTCATTTAATTCTTTCAAAAAATCCCGTGAATATTAATGTGTGTACCAACGTGTTCAATATTGAATTCTTAGTGCAATTTCGCCAATCAAATTAACAAGAAAGCTCCACAAGCTGTAAAATTTACAAAAATTATTCCTGGTATCAATATATATACAGGGTGAAACTCATTTAATTCTTTCAAAAAATCCCGTGAATATTAATGTGTGTACCAACGTGTTCAATATTGAATTCTTAGTGCAATTTCGCCAATGAAATTCACGAGAAAGCTCCACAAGCTGAAAATTTACGAAAATTATAAGAACTATTTCATTTTTCGCGAATAAATAAATAAATAAATAAATAAATATATATATATATAATACATACCGTAGTTATATTTTTGGAAGTATTTCTTAGCTGGTCTTTTATAGAATTTCCAAGACCGTCAGAAGTTGCATTGTTATAACGTTTTTAAATATGAACAAATGAAAGTAGGTCTATAATACTAGTATATTACATCAGAAATTTTTGGTCAGTTGGAAGATTTCGTGAACTAACTCGCTTTGCTAAATTTAATTAATTCTTCTTCTTCTTATAATAATAATAATAATAATAATAATAATAATAATAAAGCTGGCAAATGTCCAAGACTCTATTAAAATAATAAAATTGACGGTGTCCAAGCCTCCTGCATATACATTGGCACCTGTAGGGTGTAACAGAATTACTATTCCTAATTTTCTGATGTGATATAGGACATGAAATTAAACACATTTTTCTTAATAAAGTAATGTCCTGAAATGCTTCGTTTTCAAGTGATAGTGGTAAAGGAAAAAATGAAAAAAATCTCAACTTGGAAAATTACTTTATTTACTTTCTGTAGTTACACAGTAACTGTTTTGTGTAATACCAGATATCAAGAAAATGGTATTGGCAAACTATAGGAACTGTTCAAAATTGCGACCGTCATTGTTGACACACAAAATATAACGCCGTATGATTGAACGACGAATCCTTCGAAATATCTGTGGTTGGTTACGAAGATCGTCAAAAGTAAGAATAATTCTATCAACTATTTCTTCTGCTGTGTCGATGAGTGTTTCATAAAAAATTGATTTAATATGACCCCAAACACAAAAATCAACAGGAGTCATATCTGGGGAACGTGCCGGCCAACAAACTCGACCTCATCTCGTTATCCAACGATTCGGAAAATGTACATCTGGCCACTATCTTGAAGACGTTGATCCAGTATTGAAAATGTTGTATGGCAAGGATTATGGCACTGAGGATATTGCTATTCACAGATTCGTTTTGCAAAATTATCATTGTCTTAAGCTGCTCCAAATGCCTTATGCATGTCTGCAAGTTCAATATTTGTATACCGATGTATTTTAATACCATGGAATTAAATAAACAGATCTCACAGACGATATTTTGTAACATATAACAACAAACTAACTTCAATTATTATTTCCATGGTAACAAAAACAGCTGAAAGATAAATGCAGCCATAATGTGAGTGATGAGCTCTGTATTTTATACTAAACATTTCCGGACACTACTATATTAAGAAAAAAATGTTTATTTTCATGTCCTCTCTCACATAAATAATTGAGAATATTAATTTGGTACATTCTGCATATTTTATATTAATATATTCACATCATATAGTCCACACCTGTGGAGTAACGGTCAGCGCGTCTGGCCGTGAAACCAGGTGGCCCGGGTTCGAATCCCGGTCGGGACAAGTTACCTGGTTGAGGTTTTTTCCGGGGTTTTCCCTCAACCCAATAAGAGCAAATGCAGGTTAACTTTCGGTGCTGGACCCCGGACTCATTTCACCGGAATTATCACCTTCATTTCATTCAGACGCTAAATAACCTAGGTGTTGATACAGCGTCGTAAAATAACCCAAGAAAATAAATAAACATCATGTAATCACGATTACGGTGATGCTGAAGACGATGACTGTGATGATGATGATGATGATGATGACGGTGATGAAGATGATGATAATTAGGGCTAGGATTTTGATGACCTACAAATCATGAAAAAATGTCCTAAAAACAAATGCATTTATGACGTAAAAATCTTTCAAAAATGCCCTAAAAATTAAGCTTATATAATTGGCCTGCTTAATTTTTAGACTAGTAATTAAATTAAATTTTACATAATTTTTTCTAAGTAGTACACTTTAATTAATTATTTTACCTGATGTAGTTTCCATGTATGATCGTTCACCTCTGCGTCGGTATGTGGACGTGAGGTCAGCAGTCGGCTGGTCGGTCTTGGCCCTTCATGGGCTGTAGCGCCATGGATTTACTTTACTTAGATTCCATGTATATTCCAGGTATAGAGCAGGTATAGAGGAGTGGACCCCGGTGGTGGTTGGACTGATCCATTACAGAGGGTGTACTACGTTAAAATGGCAATATTTGTGTAGAAAAAGTATTAAAATATCATACAAAATAATGGGTATTAATGGACAAAATATGTAAAGAAAATAATCATTATTTGACATTAATAATGGGGATTTATGGCCAAAATTAAATGAAAATGCCTAAAAAATGACGGAATAAACCAAACGATGCTCTTATGAGTTGAAACAGGAAAAAAATGCAAAAAAAAAAAAAGCTCTAAAAATATGTCTTAAAACACTCATGGACAGTTTGTCCAACTAATGTTTAATTTTGCTTAACGAATGTTAAATTAACATTCTGTTTATTTTTAACGCTTTGCTAATGTATTTTCCATTTGTTCAACATAATTTTGTTTAAGATAACGAACACTTAACTATAACGTCTGTTAGCACTATTTTAACTACTCAACAGCAGTTGGTAATGATTCTACACATGTAAGACAATTTTTGATTGGCTAAAATTAATCCTTAAATTCTATATTATAGAGTGAGTCATGAAACTTGCATAAAATGACAACCTGTTATAGTAGGCCATGCTCCATAAACAAACAGTTGGCAAATTAAAATTGTAGGTGACGTGTTGAATAATAATTACAAAGTAAGGTTATATTTCTTTATTGCTACTGTATTATGGATACGAAATACGAAAGAAATAAAATAACACTGATGTTTTTAAACAGTCCAAAGTATTTTTTAAGTGTTATATTACCAGTCATATGCTAAACATTCCCTACAAAGTAGTAACGCCGCACTTCGATTATTGTGACGTTTTGTTAAGTGACCTAAGTTCTGAATTGTCAGTCAAGTTACAGCGAGCTCAGAATATGTGCGTCAGATACGTGTGCAACATCCGACGGTATGATCACATATCACCGTCCTTCGCAAGTCTCTCGTGGCTCCGACTTAAAGAACGCAGAACTTTACACTCTTTGTCTTTACTCTTTCGAATTCTGCACACTTCAACACCAAATTACCTTTCGTCTCGTTTCTCTTATCTATACTCTAACCACGACGTAAATACCAGATCACTTATCTGTGGCACGCTAAGTATACCTCTTCATATAACATCTTGTTATTCATCATCTTTTACAATATCCACCTCGCGTCAATGGAATTCCTTGTCACAAAGTATTAGGGGCTGCAAGACAATAAACACCTTTAAGAACAGCTTAAAAGATAACCTTATTAGCATTTCACTCCAATCATACTGATTTCAACTATCACTGACTACATTGTTACTTTTTTCTTTAGACATCATCCTGATTGTGCTGTATTTTCAAAATTGTATCATAATAATCTCTTTCTATTATCTAATATTATTTGAAATATATTAACATTCTATGTATTTTAGTTTAATTCTGCTACACAGTTTATTTCAGTGTTTAATTAATAGTTCATAGTATTTTGTTGTTTAATTTGTAAATAACTTTTTGTATACATGTAACTCTCATCTAAATCAAATTGTTGGATTCTTTGTAAGTTCATGCATATGTATATACACTTTTGCTGGTTGAGTGGAAGAGAAGGCCTTACGGCCTTAACTCTGCCAGCTAAAATAAATCATTATTATTATTATTATTATTATTATTATTACAAAAACACACAAAATATCAATTTCGCAACTTCTGTTCGAACAGCTGTGGGGACATCGGCCATATTTAACTAACTGATAAACGAGTTAACTGCCCGAAATCTTAACAAACTGTTAACAATCTGTTAAACCAAACTGGTGTTGAAAACATACAAATTTTATTAATTAACAAACTATTTAAAGTTTAACAGTCGTTAAATTTTCTAACAATACTTGGAAAAACCGGCCATCAGTTTATCACGTAACATATAAATATTAAAGCAGCTATGTTTCTGACTTACTAGAAAAAAGATGCAATTTCATCAAAATCCTAGCCCTAATGATAATGTTGATAAAGCTTTCAATCGAATCTCTATTCAGTAACTGTACTGAATTAACTTAGCTTCTAATGCATGGGACTAAATTTCTGCTTCTACGCCATGATGTAGTGCAGGATCCAGGAAGGACTGTAGTTGTGCATTCTGGGTAATGAATTGAGATAGTATTTTATTTATTTAATGTGTTATAAAGGTCTCCATTCCGCTGCATGTAGCCTCACGTAGTATATACTACGAAAACAAGAAAAGAACGATTTGTGGTTTGAGTTGCAACTCGAACAAAGAGATGAAGTTGTAAATAATTAAAACCAGAAGCGGGCAAACCACGCTAGAGTCGCGGATTAATATATGGGTGCTGGTGAACGGGGATATTTTTTATAAATTCACATTAGTTTGCGCTATACAGGGCAGCAGGCAGGGCTGGCGGTTAGGGTTATTGTAATTTGTGGGCAGTGTGCTATTTTCTGTTTAAAATATTCATAATTAACACAGAATTGTAACCGTCACGTGGACGAATACAAGCTTAACGTAACAACAAGTCTAGTCAGGAGTTTAACCTGCTTGTACAAACTCATATTTTCTGTAAGTTCAGTACTTCACAAGGATTTTCAAGAACAGGCTATATTTTACAATCTTAAAAATATTTATTTCAGTCACTGACTTCACAGCATATGTTTAAGGTGCTACACCTTTACATTACATATTTAAAAGACGTATAAACGTTTTCGTTGGTCTACGCCAACATCATCAGATACGAAGTACATTTCAGCAATATCAGTGCTCTCTGCATAATATCTACAAATAGAAAACATATTTAGTGGCATGAAAAATAAGACATATTAAAAACCAACATTGCTGTGATACACATTTACATTCTATATGGCTGCCTTGATTGTCACTTACTTAAAATACACGTATAGATTACAAAAAATATTGATTTACATATATATATATATATATATATATATATATATATATATATATATATATATATAAATGAAAGTCTTCACATTTAGAAAAATAGATTACAAAAAATATTGATTTACACACACACACACACACACACACATATATATATATATATATATATATATATATATATAAATGCAAGTCTTCACATTTAGAAAAAAAGATTACAAAAAATATTGATTTACACATATATATATGCAAGTCTTCACATTTAGAAAAATAGATTACAAAAAATATTGATTTACATATATATATATATAAATGCAAGTCTTCACATTTAGAAAAATAGATTACAAAAAATATTGATTTACATACACACACACACACATATATATATATATATATATATATATATATATATATATATATAAATGCAAGTCTTCACATTTAGAAAAATAGATTACAAAAAATATTGATTTACATACACACACACACACACACACACACATATATATATATATATATATATATATATATATATATATATGCAAGTCTTCACATTTAGAAAAATAGATTACAAAAAATATTGATTTACAAACACACACACACACACACACACACATATATATATATATATATATATATATATATATATATATATATATATATATATATATGCAAGTCTTCACATTTAGAAAAATAGATTACAAAAAATAATGATTTACACACACACACACACATATATATATATATATATATATAAATGCAAGTCTTCACACATATATATATATATTTTTTTTTTGTAATCTATACGTGTATTTTAAGTAAGTGACAATCAAGGCAGTCATATAGAATGTCAATGTGTATCACAGCAATGTTGGTTTTTAATATGTCTCATTTTGCATGCCACTAAATATGTTTTGTATTTGTAGATATTATGTAGAGAGCACTGATAATGCTGAAATGTACTTCGTATCTGATGATGTTGGCGTAGACCAACGAAAACGTTCACATGTCTTTTAAATATGTAATGTAAAGGTATAGCACCTTAAACATATGCTGTGAAGTCAGTGACTGAAATAAATACTTTTAAGATACAATATAGACTTCTCTGAAAATTAAAAATGAATTGCAAAATATATTTTACAAGTTTTATTGTTAAAAGACTTCATTCATTCATTTAGTGTTCAGTCCAAGGGCAGGTCTTTCACTGCAAATCCAGCATTCTCCAATCTTTCCTATTTTCCCCAGAAACTAAAACTTACCCTAGTACAAACCCTAGTAATGCCGCACTTCGATTATTGTGACGTTTTGTTAAGTGATCTAAGTTCTGAACTGTCAGTCAAGTTACAGCGAGCTCAGAATATGTGCATCAGATACGTGTGCAACATCCGACGATATGATCACATATCACCGTCCTTCGCAAGTCTCTCGTGGCTCCGACTTAAAGAACGCAGAACTTTACACTCTTTGTCTTTACTCTTTCGAATTCTGCACACCTCAACACCAAATTACCTTTCGTCTCGTTTCTCTTATCTATACTCTAACCACGACGTAAATACCAGATCACTTATCTGTGGCACGCTAAATATACCTCTTCATAGAACATCTTGTTATTCCTCATCTTTTACAATATCCACCTCGCGTCAATGTAATTCCTTGTCACAAAGTATTAGGGGCTGCAAGACAACAAACACCTTTAAGAACAGCTTAAAAGATAACCTTATTAGCATTTCACTCCAATCATACTGATTTAAAATATTACTGACTACACTGTTGCTTTTTTTCTTTAGACATCATCCTGATTGTGCTGCATTTTCAAAATTGTCTCATAATAATCTCTTTCTATTATCTAATATAATTTGAAATATATTAACATTCTATGTATTTTAGTTTAATTCTGCTACCCAGTTTATTTCAGTGTTTAATTAATAGTTCATAGTATTTTGTTGTTTAATTCGTAAATAACTCTTGTATACATGTAACTCTCATCTAAATCAAATTGTTGAATTCTTTGTAAGTTCATGCATATGTATATACACTTTTTGCTGGTTGTGTGGAAGAGAAGGCCTTACGGCCTTAACTCTGCCAGCTAAAATAAATCATTATTATTATTATTATTATTATTATTATTATTTTCTGCCTTCCTCTCTGTTTCCTCATATGATCCATATATCTTAATGTCGTCTATGATCTGATATCTTCTTCTACACGGAACTTTTTTTGTATGTTATTTTACGACGCTTTATCAACATGTTAGGTTATTTGAGGTTTGAATGAGATGAAGGTGATAATGCCAGTGAAACGAGTCCTGTGTCCAGCACCGAAAGTTACCCAGCATTTGCTCGTATACAACGAACTCTTCTCTCGTTCATCATTCCTTTCAGTGCATCCTTCAAAAGGCAGTTTTTTTCTCAACTAGGGACCCATTCAATTCATTTTCCTCTTTCTGATCAGCTCCAGCATCATTCTTTCTTCATCCACTCTTTCCAACACAGCTTCATTTCTTATTCTGTCTGTCTATTTCACACGCTCCATCTTTATCCATATCCACATTTCAAATGCTTCTAGTCGTTTCTCTTCACTTTGTCATAATGTACATGTTTCTGCCCCATACAATTCCACACTCCATACAAAGCACTTCACTAATCTCTTCCTTGTTCTTTCTATTAAAATCTTCCTTTGCCATTGCTATCCTCCTTTTGACTTCCTGGCAGCAGCTCATGTCACTGCTTATAGTACACCCCAAGTATTTGAAGCTGTCCACTTGCTCTACTGCCTCATTTACAATTCGCAAGTTTACCTTCTGTATTTTTCTTCCTATGACAATGGTCTTCGTCTTATTTGCATTTATCTTCATTCCATACTGCTCACAGCTGTCATTTAACTCCAGCATCATATCCCTTAGTATCATTTCCTTTTCTGCTAACAACGTCATATCATCAACAAATCTTATGTGCTTTATTATTCTTCCTCCTACTATCACTCCTCCCATGTTCTGAAAACAGTGCTTTACTAAATCCTCCAAGTAGATGTTGATCAGGGTAGGTGATAAAGTCTATCTCTATATTATCCATTTTTGCCGATCTGTTCGGCGCACTAACTTCAAAATTAAATTACACGAAATGTAGTGAACTGGAAATTATGATTTTTCGTGCTTGAACTAATGTAAAATGGTCGCTAACAATGGCGGTATTGTTGACACGCTTTCAATGTCATCTATATGTCAGGCCACGAACTTTCCAAGACCATCTCGTATTAGATATTGTTCCTGTATTCATTTCAGATCTTATACTATATATATCATTGTATTTTTATTGAAATACTAGCCGTACCCGTGCGCTCCGCTGCACCCGTTAGAAATAAATATAAAGTAATTACATAATTAAAATAGGACATTTGATCCAGGGAACATTCGTGTTTGATAGAAGGATAAATCGTTTAATATGTTACTTAATTTAAATTGCATCCAAATGCGATCATTTTAGTCCATAGACACTCATTTGGTGCAATGACAATTCCTTTAACATGTTTCTTAATTTTTATTACATGCAACCATAGTTTAATGAAGATTGACATCATTTAGATTTAATGTGTATATTTTATTTTACTTGTTATAGGTTTCCATTGAATTATGGTAATAACTTAATTTTAACCCTTGTTTTCTACGTATTCAGTAAATGGCGCTTGGCCCACTATGGTTCTGAACCCTTAAATAACAAATATTACATATTATATTATATTATATTATATTATATTATATTATATTATATTATATTATATTATATTACATCAGAAGTTACTGTAATAACATTATAGCATTATGTCCATCTAGAGAAACTACACTTTCCAATGGTGAAATAATAATTAATTATACAAATCGGTTAATTTAGCTTCCGATATTACTTCATACAAACACAGAAACATTCTCTGTAGGCTGTCATTCATAGCTTTCGATTGTTGCTGTCCAAGGCCCCTTACAGACGAAGTCATTTGTTTTTTAATTCATTACACGGCCTTAGATGGCAGTTTTAATTTTAAAACTCATTTATCTCATTAAATATCAATCCTATCAAAATTTTTCAAGGAATAAAACTTATCGAAAATTATTTGTAAAGAAACTTTTGTTATGTAACATATTTCACAAAAATCAATAATAAGCGAGATATTTCGATTTATTTAATTCAGCCCCCTTCTAACCCCCCTTTTAAATAATGTATTTTGAGTACCATATAGCCTAAAATCTAAGTTACAGCGAACTTAATTTATATTCCAATTTTCATTGGAATCCGTTCAGCCATTATCGCGTGAAAAGGTAACAAACATACAGACAGACAGACAGACATACAAACAAAAATGTCAAAAAAGCGATTTTCGGTTTCAGGGTGGTTAATTATACATGTTAGGACCAATTATTTTTGGAAAATCGAAAATTACCAGAAAAATTTCGGCTACAGATTTATTATTAGTATAGATATGAATTTTATAGCATTTATTTGTATGGATAAATTTTATGTATCTGTATTGCTTATACAGAGTGTTAAAAGTATCCAATATTACAGGAGGTGTTAGTATTCATCAAAACAAGAAAATAATGTCTAAAAAACATGGGTCCTACAACACATTCTTTCTGAGTTCTGAACACTTGTTCATAGGAGGTGCTCAATATGATGCCCATTCATGGCAATACATTTCTCTGCCCTTCGGCGTAAGGAATCACGCACTCTTTGAAATTGATGTGGTTCCATCATATGTCCCCATAACCAAAAGTGTAGGGAATTTAGGTGTGGGGAGCGAGCAGGCCAAGGTGTGGGGCTTCCCCGACCAATCCAGCGGTCCTGAAATATCAGCGTCAGATATTCACGCACATTGCAGAGAAAATGTGTTGGTGCGCCATCATGCATGAACCACATCTCTAGTCCTGGTGACATGACACATTCTCCAGCAAGGAAGGCAATACGTTAATAAGAAATTCCTGATAACGATCCTCAGTTAATTTCTGTGGTAGCACGTATGACCCTATTATTCTATCACCAAGAGCGCCTGCCCATACGTTAATTGAGAATCGGTGCTGATGCCTTGTTTCTTCAACTGCATGGGGATTTTCATCAGCCTACACATGCTGATTACGAAAATTCACAACACCATCTCTGCGGAACCCCGCTCATATCCGCAACCAAACTTTTCTTTCCACTATTCCTTGCGACGTATCATTATTCCATGCCAGGGGTGTCAAATACAGTATGATTATCTGGTAGTCTGCTGTATTGTAGGGCAGAGAGATGCATTGCCATGAATGGACGTCACATTGAGCACCTCCTATGAACAAGTGTTCAGATCTCAGAAAGTATGTGTTGTAGGACTCATGTTTATTAGACATCATTTTCTTATAAGTAATTAATTAACTAGCGGACTTACTCGTGTTAATTATGTAAGTCTGTGCGGCTTACAGCTGTTTCGGTGCTTAATCACACCATCTTCAGAGCGTACTAGATCTCGGCGTCATCTCGAACTTCTCTGGCTGTTGTGTGGGTGTGTTTGATTGTTGAAAAGTGTTGCAAATTGGAGTCAAATAGTGTGTGTGTACTGAAATTGATTTGTGTGTTGAGAATTTGATCAGGGTGTGTTTTAGTGTATTTGTATATTTCATATTGTTTTTTTAGTACGTTATTTTACGACGCTTTATCAACATCTTCTGTTATTTAGCGTCTGAATGAGATGACGGTGATAATGCCGGTGAAATGAGTCCGGGGTCCAACACCGAAAGTTACCCAGCATTTGCTCATATTGGGTTGAGGGAAAGGGAAAACCCCGGAATAAACCTCAACCAGGTAACTTGCCCCGACCGGGAATCGAACCCGGGCCACCTGGTTTCGAGGCCAGACGCGCTGACCGTTTCTCCATAGGTGTGGACCATATTTTTCTAGTGTGTTGAGTTTTTGGTTCCAATTTTCAACACTTTTCAACAATCAAACGCACCCACACAACAGCCAGAGAAGTTCGAGATGACGCCGAGATCTAGTAGGCTCTGAGAATGGTGTGATGAAGCACCGAAACAGCTGTAAGCCGTACAGACTTACATAATTAACACGAGTAAGTCCGTTAGTTAATCAATTACTTATATTCAAGTGTTAAAGTAGTGTACGCAAGATTCAAAATGGATCAATTTCTTGTTTTGATGCATACTATCACCTCCTAAAATATTGGGTACTTTTTTAACACCCTGTATTTTCTGAGAGATGAAATTCGATTATATCAATGTCGACACTGTTTATTGTATTATAGGACGTTTGGACTGAAAGTATTGCAGTACGACAAAGGAACACGAAATGGAATTATTTGTGTGTACTGAAATTGATTTGTCTGTTGAGAATTTGATCGGGGTGTGTTTTAGTGTGTTTGTATATGTCATATTGTTCTAGTGTATTGAGTTTTTAGTTCCAATTTTCAACAATTTTCAACAATCAAACGCACTCACACAACAGGCAGAGAAGTTCGAGATGACGCCGAGATCTCGTAGGCTCTGAGGATGGTGTGATGAAGCACCGAAACAGATGTAAGACCCACAGACTTACATAATTAACACGAGTATGTCCGCTAGTTAATCAATTACTTATATTCAAGTGTTAAAAGTAGTGTACGCAAGATTCAAAATGGATCATTTTCTTGTTTTGATGCATACTATCACCTCCTAAAATATTGGGTACTTTTTTTTTAACACTCTGCATTTTCTTAGAGATGAAATTCGATTATATCAATGTCGACACTGTTTATTGTATTATAGGACGTTTGGACTGAAAGTATTGCAGTACGACAAAGGAGCACGAAATGGAATTATTTGACAAAGCAACAATTCCGTGCTTGGATGGGCTGGCGACAGTCTTATGTTAAATGGTTCGCAGCACATTGTGTAGTAATCCCTCGTACTGGATTTCCCGGTCACAGATCAATAAGAGATTAGCCACGCTCCATCACACGAATTAATGAGAGTTATTACATATGCGCGTAGCCGCTGGTCTTATCGCGTGCCTTGCAGGTTGCAGCAGCTAAGTGAATCTGTTGTGTACAGCAGCTGCCCTCAAGTGTTCGTCCAGTTCTCCCCAGATTGCGTTAGTATATTTCCTCCCTTAGCTGCACTACTACATACTGTATCTGTACCTGGGACTCTTCATTAGGTAACTTTGTTATATCGCTTTAATGGTGCGTGCAATTCACGGTCATGGGTTCCAACCCAGCTTACGCTACGGATGTTAGTTCCTTTCATACCATCCGACGTTGTGCTTATCACATATTACTAAAGCCTAACTCATATTATAGTAATATGCGTTACAAGAGCGGTATGTTGAAGTTTTCATGTTCGAGGAAAAGTTTAAAAAAGCGAAACGTAGTTGAGCTTTTTTAATTTCTGAGAATTTAAAGAAAACATACCGCTCGTGTATCGTACATTATTTTGTGCGAAGATCGTTTATTATATACCTCAAAGAGGAATTTCTAATTAGTTGCAATGAAATCTCCATCTTGGTTTCTGTTCAATGACGGCAAATTTGCAAAACAAAAATATCTATCTTCAACATTGTTGCTTTAAAATGTTTTCTGTGTTTACTATACTCCAGCAGGCCGTGATATACGTCTGTCTTTTTTTCCCCCCAGTCCATAAATGCGAACTTAAAACAAACGGTAAGGTTATGTAATGATTTATTTTTCATTTTAATATTTTAACAATATTATTTATATAACATATTGCAGTAATAACATCGGTATCTGGAATCTTGTTGATTTTTTCACGGCTTCCTTAATGTTACTTGCGTCACGAATGCAGTAACTTTAGTGGAGTAGTAGAGTTTACTTAATTTTTGCAAATATTTAAAAACAATAATTAACACTGCAATTTAGGTGAAATTGCAGTGGTAAGTTTCCAATTTATAATTATTGCTATATTGAACGTCTCTAAAAATAATATGTTAAAAGCCTAAAGCAGTAAAATCAATATATCACTTAAGCGGTAAGAAGAGGGAAATTGTTATGTGTGTTAGGTTGGGAATACTGAATGTGGAATTTTACACTTTCCGCGGATTGGTTTTGTGCGGAAACCAAGCAAATACGCACGATCTCGCACAAAAATTTTTATCTATTACACCAGCATTTCTCAAACTATGGTCCGCGAACCACCTGTGGTCCTCGAATTCTGCCCTTGTGATCCTTAAAAAAAGACAGAAGAAAAAATAAAATTCAATCGAATTGTGTATCACACTATAGCAGAAAATCTCAGAGTTTGTAAATGACAGATGGCAATCGCCTTTCACTTTTTCTCCCAGTACTGACATTTTATGAAATTTATTACCCTACCCGTCTATCGCCTTCCCACTCTACTCTCAGCAACAAAAGAGGGATTTAAAGCACTATGAACGTGGTGCTTCTCGCCATCTTTTCCGTGCAAATCTGGCGCTGTGCCTGTTACCCAGCTAGGGCCCACCCGAATTCATAACAGGACCAAAGTACCGAACCTTTTCATGTATTGATGACTTTCTTAATAGTTTTCTGACATCCAGTCTGCACATTAAAATGGCCAGGTACTGTACGTCGTACACCAATAATATAACATGCAAAATTTATTTATTTATTTATTTATTTTGCTAATAATTTTAACATAATATATACAATATACAGAGAAACTTTAGCTCGCCCCTGAAAGAGTAGAACTCGTGCTCAGGGGCGGATTCCTGAATTGAAATTAATAATTGTACAATACAATTATAATTAATAATTATACAATATAATTTGCAATTATAGTATATAAATTTAAATTTACAATTTTTCAATTTTTATAAAATCCATACATAACTTTTTAAATTTAATAGTAGAACTATTAGAATTGACAAGATTTGGATATTTAAATATAAATTTGTTATATATTCTTGGGCCTAAATTACTACTGTGATTAAATACTGTAACAGTGTTGCATTTTGGTTCAAACAATCTTAAAGAATTCATACCTTTTGTTTCATAACTATGAGAATACAATTCAAAATTATTTCGATTTTTATGTATGAATTTTATTAATACAATATAATAAATTTCTCTTACGTTAAGTACATTAAAGTCTATAAACAAATTTTGAGATGGAAAATCAATAGGTTTACGAAGACATATTTTAATTATTTTCTTCTGTAATAAATAAAGTGGATTAAAATTAGATTTAAATGAGCTACCCCATCCTATAATTCCATACATAATTACCGATTGAAATAAAGTTAAATATATTGTACGTAATAAACTTACTGACAAGTAATTCCTCAATAAAACAAACTAATATACTATTTTACGTAATTTATTACAAAGGTAATTAATGTGTTGATTCCATTTTAAATAATTATCGAAAATTATGCCTAAATACTTCACTTCAGAGGACTCTTTAATAATCGGACATTTACACTGTATAAGACAACAATCAGAATTATGTAATTTAATACTTAATATAGATGTAGGAGGTTTGTTACATTTTTCAGATAATGAGAATGGAATAATGATGGTTTTATTTTCGTTGATAGAAAGACAATTTATGTCAAACCATTTTTTTTATTTAAGTCCATTATTTGAATTATTATATGCATCATGCCAGGTTTTTCCACCAAAAAGTAAAACTGTGTCATCTGCATAAGAATAGTTTCTTTACTTGTTGAAAATAAGGAATGTTTCTGCATTAATTTTTTTATTTCTGTTTTTGCAAATGACGATATAAGAAATTTTATTCCATTAACGTTAACTTAATTAGATAATACTAATATAAAATTAGTTGAATTACATTAATTTTTAATTAATTATTTCTACATTAAAATGTAAATATACTGGTATTAGAATATGATACATAAATGATAAATTTTCTTTCGAAGGGAACAAGAGTAAGGTGGTCCGCGGAACTGTTCTGACTTAAAAAAGTGGTCCCCACTTCAACAAAAGTTTGAGAAACGCTGTATTACCTTGACCAACAAGAATTTTGCTCCGACGTAAGACAATGTGTCCCTTATGGTTTGATGTGCGCTGAATCCGAAAATGCATCTCTTTTCTTCGTATCACATAAGGTTTTTAAGATATAGTATGATTTCACTTTTCGATAAGCGCTCTCCTAGAAAACATCTGATCTGGGTTGGGGGTTGTAAACCAAAAAAAAAAAAAAAGCTAAGTTTACGACTTATTTCCGGTTTCTTATAGTAGTTGGCAGGTTCTTTTGTACTTCTAACAAATGAAGAGTCCACTGCTAGAATGATGGATGTCATGTGGAATACATTTTGCAGGAGAAGCGATTGAAAGTTTGAAATGCTTAGCGCTCAAAGCTTAACTGTGATTTTCTTAATAGTTTTGCCGACACCCAGTCTGCACATTGAAATGGTCACGAACTGTACATCGTACACCAATAATACAACTCTGAGGTCACAATTTGAAACTTATTTTCTGAGTAAATTTGACGAATTTTCATGGCTTCGTGATCACTTTCATTGTGATATTGAAACTAACAAACTTTCATTGAGTGAAAGAGAACAGTTAATTGAACTCTCGAATGAGACCGGACTAAAAATGAAATTCCAAACGGAAGGTATGGTTAATTTCTGGACTGCATTACAAGTGAAACGAGAATACAGTGAACTGTACAATGGTGCTTTAGAGATTATAATTCAGTTTGCTTCTACGTATCTGTGTGAGAAAGGGTTTTCATCACTAACTCTAATGAAAACAAAGTAGGCTACCGAAATCGACACGATCTCCGACTTAACCTTACCAGCATACATCCAAGTATAGAACAACTGTGCAAGAATCGGCAGGCTCATCCATCTCATTATTGTGAGTACCAATATTTATTATTTATTTTTTTTGTTAATAAGTTAAACGATGAAAGAGTAATGGAACAGAGAAAAATCTCTCCGGCACCGGGATTTGAACCCGAGTTTTCAGGTCTACGTGCTGATGCTTTATCCACTAAGCCACACCGGATATCCATCCCGGTGTCGGACAGAATCGTCTCAGTTTAAGTTCCAACTCTAGGGTTGCCTCTAGTGGTCGCCCTCTGCACTACGTCATAGATGTCTATGAACGTAGGACTGAAGTCCACATATGTGAGACGATTCTGTCCGACACCGAGATCGGTATCCGGTGTGGCTTAGTGGATAAAGCATCAGCACGTAGAGCTGAAAACCCGGGTGCCGGAGAGAATTTTTCTCTGTTCCATTACTCTTTCATCGTATGATGACGCAGAATATCTGCATGGAAATATCATATGTACTTCGGTACATTAAAATAATATATATGATAATGCTTAAATCACTTCGTGATTTAAGACGGCGCTTATTCCGTCGGATCCCGGCCAACTATTCACTCATAACGAGTGCACCTCAGCACATGTGTGGACTTCGGTCCTACGTTCATAGACATCTATGACGTAGTGCAGAGGGCGACCACTAGAGGGAACCCAAGAGTTGGAACTTAAACTGAGACGATTCTGTCCGATACCGGGATGGGTATCCGGTGTGGCTTAGTGGATAAAGCATCAGCACGTAGAGCTGAAAACCCGGGTTCAAATCTCGGTGCCGGAGAGAATTTTTCTCTGTTCCATTACTCTTTCATCGTATGATGACGCAGAATATCTGCATGGAAATATCATATGTACTTCGGTACATTAAAATAATATATATGATATGCGTAAATCACTTCGTGATTTAAGACGGCGCTTATTCCGTCGGATCCCGGCCAACTATTCACTCATAACGAGTGCACCTCAGCACATGTGTGGACTTCGGTCCTACGTTCATAGACATCTATGACGTAGTGCAGAGGGCGACCACTAGAGGGAACCCAAGAGTTGGAACTTAAACTGAGACGATTCTGTCCGATACCGGGATGGGTATCCGGTGTGGCTTAGTGGATAAAGCATCAGCACGTAGAGCTGAAAACCCGGGTTCAAATCTCGGTGCCGGAGAGAATTTTTCTCTGTTCCATTACTCTTTCATCGTATGATGACGCAGAATATCTGCATGGAAATATCGTATGTACTTCGGTACATTAAAATAATATATATGATATGCGTAAATCACTTCGTGATTTAAGACGGCGCTTATTCCGTCGGATCCCGGCCAACTATTCACTCATAACGAGTGCACCTCAGCACATGTGTGGACTTCGGTCCTACGTTCATAGACATCTATGACGTAGTGCAGAGGGCGACCACTAGAGGGAACCCAAGAGTTGGAACTTAAACTGAGACGATTCTGTCCGATACCGGGATGGGTATCCGGTGTGGCTTAGTGGATAAAGCATCAGCACGTAGAGCTGAAAACCCGGGTTCAAATCTCGGTGCCGGAGAGAATTTTTCTCTGTTCCATTACTCTTTCATCGTATGATGACGCAGAATATCTGCATGGAAATATCATATGTACTTCGGTACATTAAAATAATATATATGATAAGTTAAAGATTATCCAAACTCAAATAGCTTTGAATTATTAAAGAAACAAAAATGAATTTGCTTCTATTAACATTAGCTTAATTAGTTAATTGTAATATAAAATTAATTTAATTTAATTAATTTTAATTAACTAATTAATTCTATTTTAAAATATAAGTATATTGATGTTAAAATATACTACAAAAATGAGACATTTGCTTTCGAAGGGAACAAACGTAAGGTGTTCCGCGGAAGTGTTATGACTTAAAAAAGTGATCCCCACTTCAAAAAAGTTTGAGAAACGCTATTATATGCTATTTGATATTTACGCCATGGTTCATGAGGAAATACAGTCTAGTTTGTTCTACTACGTGACTGATGTTATTTGGGAACAAATACCCCATTCATTCGTTATATTTGTGTATTTTCCTGAAGTCCACCGGGAACTCATTATGGCATTACAATTCTACACATATGCAATCATTAACGAATTATGAGCTTTGGGGGGAACGAATGTTTCCGTTAATAATGCAATGGCGCTAATCTACAATTACTGCACAGAAATAATGCCGTATTTCATTATCTATGCAAATGTAAACTGAGATGAAATGTCATTTCGGGAAATTTATGTTAAATTTCTCCAAAAATATTAAACTAAAAACTGCATGCCAACACAGAACAGCTTGGACTCAGATGTCAACAGATTTGATAACATCCATATATATTGATTTACTGTGATAGCAATAATAATAATAATAAAAGTGTGTCTCAGTGAAACTTACAGCAGAGTCCCTATAGGCCAGTTTCTATCAGATGCTTTTCCAATTCACTGTGGACTGAAGCAAGGAGATGCACTATCACCTTTACTTTTTAACTTTGCTCTAGAGTATGCCATTAGGAAAGTCCAGGATAACAGAGAGGATTTGGAATTGAACGGGTTACATCAGCTGCTTGACTATGCGGATGACGTGAATATGTTAGGAGAAAATCCACAAACGATTAGGGAAAACACGGGAATTCTACTTGAAGCAAGTAAAGAGATAGGTTTGGAAGTAAATCCCGAAAAAACTAAGTACATGATTATGTCTCGTGACCAGAATATTGTACGAAATAGAAACATAAAAATTGGAGACTTATTCTTCGAAGAGGTGGAAAAATTCAAATATCTTGGAGCAACAGTAACAAATACAAATGACACTCGGGAGGAAATTAAACGCAGAATAAATATGGGAAATGCCTGCTATTATTCGGTTGAGAAGCTTTTATCATCTAGTCTGCTGTCAAAAAATCTGAAAGTTATAATTTATAAAACAATTATACTACCGGTTGTTCTGTATGGTTGTGAAAATTGGACCCTCACTTTGAGAGAGGAACATATTAAGGGTGTTTGAGAATAAGATTTTTAGGAAAATATTTGGGGCTAAATGGGATGAAGTTACAGGAGAATGGAGAAAGTTACAGAACACAGAACTGCATACATTGTGTTCTTCACCTGACATAATTAGAAACATTAAATCCAGGCGTTTGAGATGGGCAGGACATGTAGCACGTACGTGCTAATCCGGAAATGCATATAGAGCGTTAGTTGGGAGGCCGGAGGGAAAAAGATCTTTAGGGAGGCCGAGACGTAGATAGAAGGATAATATTAAAATGGATTTGAGGGGGGTGGGATATGATGATAGAGATTGGATTAATCTTGCTCAGGATAGGGACCGATAGCGGGCTTATGTGAGGACGGCAATGATGCTCTGGGTTCTTTAAAAAACATTTGTGAGTAAGTAACTGATAGTTAAAATGTTATATGATTTCATTATAGATCTTTGAGATTCTGTATATTTTAGATTAAAAATTAATCTTTGCATTTAGAAAAAATATTGCACAAATACAGTAGTGGCAAAAAAACCGGACCGACCCTTGTAGCCGATTTCAGAGCCTTGTTCACTCTAGAGTACAATAGACCGGTAAGGAAAACTTTCATGGTTCGAACCCTGCCTGGGAAGGAAACTTTTTTTTTTCGTTCCTTATTCAAATTTATTCCCAATACTTTTCGATTGTAGCGATATTTTACTACTTAATTAACTTATTATTCCCAGAACATGAATTTTACCAGCAATCGAAAAGTATTGGGAATAAATTTGAATAAGGAACAAAAAAAGTTTTCTTCCCAGGCAAGATTCGAACCACGAAAGTCTTGGTTACCAGTCTGTCGTGCTCTGGAGTAAACTAGGCTCTGAAATCACCTACAAGGGTCGGTACGGTTTTTTTTTTGCTACTACTGTACGAAGTCAACATATGAGTATTCAAAAGATACAAAGAAAAATTAAACCCGATAGTCTTCTGTTCCTAAAAGTGTTTTATACGAAGAACCATTTAGGAGGAATATCAGTGGGTGGAGTTGAGAGACAATTTGTGGTTATCCGTAATACATTTTGAATCTTGCGTACACTACTTTTAACACTTGAATATAATTAATTGATTAACTAGCGGACATAGTCTTGTTAATTATGTAAGATATTTAAATATGCAGACAACATAATATACTGGCACAGATACGTAGACGACATACTCATACTATACAAAGGAAACAAAAGACAAATACACAAAATACACCAATACATAAACAAATTACACCCAAAACTTCAATACACGCTAGAAATTGAAAACAACAACTCCATAAATTTCCTAGACATCACCATAACAAAAATTGACAACAAACACACCTTCAAAATATACAGAAAACCAACCACCACCACCACACACATACACAACACATCTAACCACCCCATACAACACAAACATGCTGCATTCAGGACAATGGTACCCAGATTACTAAACATACCCATGAGCCAACAACACTACAATGAAGAAGTGAACACAAACAAATACATAGCACAAGAAAACGGATACAATCCAAACATAATAGACAACATCATAAGGAAGACAAAACAAAAACTTAACAAGCACAAAAACACGCAAAACACAACACAAACACAAGAACACAAGAAATACATCATACTAACATATGAAAAAAAAAAAGCACACATAAGATCGCATCTTTATTCAGAAAGCAGAAATACATCATAACATACAGAACAGAAAACACACTACAAAGACATCTCAACACACAAACAACACAAACAAATAAATACAACCACACAGGCGTATACAAACTCACATATAATAGTTGCGATAAGTTTTACATAGGACAGACAGGCAGATCATTCCAAACACGCTACAAAGAACACATTAAAGCAATAACCAGAGGACACAATACATCTACATACGCCGATCACATAACCAATACTAACCATACATACAATAACATAAATTCGGACATGGAAATCCTACACATACAACCCAAGAACCAAAAATTCAACACATTAGAACAATACGAAATATACAAACACACTAAAACACACCCCGATCAAATACTAAACACACAGATCAATTTTAGTACACACACACTATTTGACTCCACACTTCAACACCTTTCAACAATCAAACACACCCACATAACAGGCAGAGAAGTTCGAGATGACGCCGAGATCTAGTAGGCTCTGAGGATGGTGCGTGAAGCACCGAAACAGCTGTAAGCCACACAGACTTACATAATTAACACGAGTAAATCCGCTAGTTAATCAATTAATAATTATATCCGTAATAGATTACATCACGCACTTAGTACATCAAGATTTTGGATTAAAGTTATGAACACCCTCCATATGTCCAGGCTTGCATGAAACATTGCAATCAAGGTAAGAGCAAATTGGAAACAAGCAGTTGGCCCGGTGCAATTTGGCCGGGAGGGGGGGGATTGTTACTCATTAAAATCAGGTGAGCATGAGAACGTGAATAGAGCGGGCATAATGATGTCGGCCCATGGCAGCTTCAATAGCATGCCTTGGGAGTAAAATTCGGCTCCATTCTGTTTGAAAAACTTGCCTTCAAGCACCAAACACTTCCAACAGTATTTGACTCAATGGAAGAGTGGCCTAAACCACAATGCAGCGCCGGATGCGATGGAATCTTCATCGTCATTATCTTGGAGTTTGGAGACCCGTAATGTATATTTACGGCAAGTAAAGCAACTCTGCAGCTAATGGAGGGCTCCAGGGTATATTTGTTGGTCATTTCTCTAACATTATACATTCTGGTACTGAGTAAGGTGTGCAGTTCAAAGACTCATTAATTAAAACGTTACTCTATTACTACTGTTTCTGCTACTCCTACTATTAGAGCTACTACTGCTTCCTCCAGCACTATTACTACTACTCTTATTGGTAGTACTAATACTATTACTGTAGTACTGCTAATGTTACTATTAGCATTGCTGGTACTACTACTTTTGCTACAGCCCTACTACTAATATACTAGTGTTACTGCTTGTACTAATACTACCACTGATAATACTGTTACTACTACTTTCACTGCTACTATTACCATTGCGACTACTACTGCTTCTACTAGCATACTACTAGTATATTACTACTGACGTTACTACTGCTTCTGCTACTAACATAATACTAGTATACTATTGATGCCGTTACTACTACTGCTGCTACTATTATTGCTTCTTCTACAGGGACATCATTTTATTTTTACTTCAATTTTTATTGTACCTGAGTTTTTTAATGTACTTCACTCCCACCCCTTCTACTAGTAAACTTCCAACCGTTCACAATACAGAGCCGAGGACGCGTAAGTAGTACTGAGTGAGTACAGTACGTTCCAGAAATATGTTCGCGTTTTCCAGTGACGAAAGAGCTTTCAATATTGAATCATATTTTCGCACAGGTACTGTCGTCCGTTTGCATACGTCGCATCCCGGTTTCCCCCACCTGCTTCTGTTCGCTCCTCTGTAAAGTCTAGTAGCTGGGCTGTCTTAGCTCTTTTCTGAAAACATTAATTTCTGTTAGGAATTGGACGTCTACGTAATATTACACAAGTATTTAAAATAACTTAAATAAAAGGATCTCGTTAAGTAATTAACTGTCACGTGATTCCCTCCCCCCTTTCTACGACCCTGCGACAAAACCACTTGAACGGACAGTAGATAGCATTTCTGAGTAATTTTATCTTTTCGGATCGGGCAGAAGTGAAGATTGAATTTAAAGTACGTAAGGTACTCTTTTATAGAGTAGGTATAGAATTATTTCGACATGAGTTACTCGTACGAAGGACGAAACTGGTAATTGGAATTAGGTACAATAGTCTATAGTGTGATAATATGCACAAAAGAACTGAAGCCTGTATCGAAATGAACGGCCACCATTTTCAAAAATGTGTTTAAATATCCATATTATGATTATTTTTCAATTTGACTTCGTTCTCTATATTGTACGCTAATGTGCTGTAGATAGTATAATATACACTGCATAATGAATACGTCCGCATTGACAGCTCAGTTCGTGAGTAAAAACACTAAGTGTTAATACTGTACTGTATTTTGATTAAACAAAAATCGTAATGAAAATTATCAAACTCAAAATTGCGATATTTTCTAGTTTACGTGAATGGATGAACTACTTTTCTTCCCTCCTATACCTACTCCAGTCATGGAAGGGGTAGCAAACGGTGTTTCCTGTTTCAATCGTTAATAGAAAGGAATAGCCAGATTAATATTAAAAATGTTAGTAAAAATAAAATGATGTCCCTGTACTAGTATACTACTAATATACTATTGCTGTAAATATTACAGCTACTACTACCACTACTGCTTCTGCTACAACTATTATTGCTTCTGCTACTAGCTTACTACTAATATACTATTGCTGTTAATATTACAGCTACTACTACTAATGCTACTACTACTACCACTACAACTGCGACTAATACTTCTGCTACAACAACTATTATTGCTTCTGTTACTAGCATACTACTACTGCTATTACTACAGATACTACCACTACTCTTTCTGCTAAAACTGCTCCTATTGCATCTGCTACTAGTATACTACTACTGATGTTACTACTGCTACTACTACTGCTTCTGCTACTAGCATATTACTACTATACTACTACTGCTGTTACTACTACTACTGCTATTACTACTACTACTGCTATTACTACTACTACTACTACTACTACTACTAATGCTATTACTACTACTACTGCTATTACTACAGATACTACCACTACTCTTCCTGCTAAAATTGCTGCTATTGCTTCTGCTACTAGTATACTACTACTGATGTTACTACTGCTACTACTACTGCTTCTGCTACTAGCATATTACTACTATACTACTACTGCTGTTACTACTACTGCTACTACTACTACTACTACTACTGCTATGACTACTACTACTACTGCTATTACTACTACTGCTGTTACTACTACTGCTACTACTACTACTACTGCTATGACTACTACTACTACTGCTATTACTACTACTGCTATTATTACTACTACTGCTACTACTACTACTGCTATTACTACTACTGCTATTACTACTACTACTACTACTATTAATGCTATTACTACTACTACTACTATTACTACTACTACTGCTACTACTACTACTGCTATTACTACTACTACTACTAATGCTATTACTACTACTACTGCTATTACTACTACTACTACTGCTATTACTGCTACTGCTATTACTACTACTACTAATGCTATTACTACTACTAATGCTATTACTACTACTGCTATTACTACTACTACTACTGCTATTACTACTACTGCTATTACTACTACTACTGCTATTACTACTACTGCTATTACTACTACTACTGCTACTACTACTACTGCTATTACTACTACTACTGCTACTACTACTACTGCTATTACTACTACTACTGCTATTACTACTACTGCTATTACTACTACTACTAATGCTATTACTACTACTACTACTGCTATTACTACTACTGCTATTACTACTACTGCTACTACTACTACTACTACTGCTACTACTACTACTACTACTACTACTGCTATTACTACTACTACTAATGCTATTACTACTACTAATGCTATTACTACTACTGCTATTACTACTACTACTACTGCTATTACTACTACTGCTATTACTACTACTACTGCTACTACTACTACTGCTATTACTACTACTACTGCTACTACTACTACTGCTATTACTACTACTACTACTGCTATTACTACTACTGCTATTACTACTACTACTAATGCTATTACTACTACTACTACTGCTATTACTACTACTGCTATTACTACTACTGCTATTACTACTACTACTAATGCTATTACTACTACTAATGCTATTACTACTACTGCTATTACTACTACTACTGCTACTACTACTACTGCTATTACTACTACTGCTATTACTACTACTGCTATTACTACTACTACTAATGCTATTACTACTACTAATGCTATTACTACTACTGCTATTACTACTACTACTACTACTGCTATTACTACTACTACTGCTACTACTACTACTGCTATTACTACTACTACTGCTACTACTACTACTGCTATTACTACTACTACTACTGCTATTACTACTACTGCTATTACTACTACTACTGCTACTACTACTACTGCTATTACTACTACTACTACTACTACTACTGCTACTACTACTACTACTACTGCTATTACTACTACTATATCTGACAATCTTATGTCGTAAAATTACGGCGAGTGAAATAATTCTGACCCTGATACAGAGTCCCACACAAAATTTGTCGGCCATTTCTCTTCCAAGTTGAACTACGACGCTGGATAAACTTTGCAGTTCAAGGCGTACTAATACTCCTTTTGCATTCTTTTAAAATGTTCATATTATTCCAGTCGTTTTTTTAATTGAATCTGCTTTGAGTTTTGTAATTTCATCGATAATATTCCCTTGAATTATGTACATCTCTGTCACACTCAACTACAAGTTACTTCTTTACTTCACGTATCAAGATGTGTTTTTTTCTGAACCTTTCTAGGAAATGCAACTAGTTATGTTCATACAGACATATTAAGCACTGCACGTAAAGAGGGGTTTAAATACATCAGTAGTAACTACATGTTCCGACAGATAACACGACAGGGATTCAGTCGTGTTTACCAGATGTTATAATGTGTTCTACAAAAAGCGGGGAGGGGATTGAACATTTCACTGACAAAGTTCTTGCAAATAATGGGACGAGTGCTGCGGGAGAGTATAACCAGCGATAGTAGAGGGCGCGCAAGAGCTGCAAACGTTGAGTGAAAGATGAGCCTGGAGCCTTTTGTAGGAATTGCCAAAATTTTCATACTGACAGTAACCGCCATAGGATGCAGCAAAGTTTGTTGCGAAACAGACGGCCCCACATCTCAGCCAGAACTTGCAACATCGATTGGGGAACAGCTTCTACTAACTTTCGCAGGTAGGCCTGAGAACTTAGTTGCTCTGAACGTCCCAAGAATGAAATTGTTGTGAGACAAGTTTGGTACTCTCCTAAAACGCAGCGTTGAAAGTAGTAAAATTTACCACCAGAGAGTTTGTTGTCCGTGGTAGTCTAGTGGTAAATATGCTGGTCTTTATTTAGCTCGGACGTTCAAAGGTTCGAGTCTCTACGTACAACTATTGATTGATTAATTTCCATTGAAACATTAACATAGTACTTACTTACTTACTTACTGGCTTTTAAGGAACCCGTAGGTTCATTGCCGCCCTCACATAAGCCCGCCATCGGTGCCTATCCTGAGCAAGATTAATCCATTCTCTATCATCATATCCCACCTCCCTCAAATCCATTTTAATATTATCTTCTCATCTACGTCTCGGCCTCCCCAAAGGTCTTTTTCCCTCCTGCCTCCCAAATAACACTCTATATGCATTTCTGGATTCGCCGATACGTGCTACATGCAACATAGTACTTAACTTACTTAATATTTTGTAATAAATTAATTTTCATCGAAACATTAATCTACATTCGGGAGGAAATTAAACACAGAATAAATATGGGAAATGCTTGTTATTATTCGGTTGAGAAGCTTTTGTCATCTAGTCTGCTGTCAAAAAATCTGAAAGTTAGAATTTATAAAACAGTTATATTACCGGTTGTTCTTTATGGTTGTGAAACTTGGGCTCTCACTTCGAGAGAGGAACATAGGTTAAGGGTGTTTGAGAATAAGGTGCTTAGTAAAATATTTGGGGCTAAGAGGGATGAAGTTACAGGATAATGGAGAAAGTTACACAACGCAAAACTGCACGCATTGTATTCTTCACCTGACATAATTAGGAACATTAAATCCAGACCTTTGAGATGGGCAGGGCATGTAGCATGTGTGGGGGAATCCAGAAATGCATATAGAGTGTTAGTTGGGAGACCGGAGGGAAATAGGTCTTTGGGGAGGCCGAGACGTTGATGGGAGGATAATATTAAAATGGATTTGAGGGAGGTTGGATATGATGATAGAGAATGGATTAATCTTGCTCAGGATAGGGACCGATGGCGGGCTTATGTGAGGGCGGCAATGAACCTGCGGGTTGCTTAAACAACCATTTGTAAGTAAGTAAGGTAAGTATAAATCGTCACGTTCCTGTATGCTGATTTGCCTTCATCTTCAGATGATCAAAGAATTAATATCAAGTTTGTCTTATTCCTTGAGGTATTATACATGCTAGAAATTGGAACTCGCTTCCGAGTGACGTAAGGGGTTGTTGGACAATAACTTCATTTTGGCCAAAATTACATAAATTCTTGCTTAACAGATTAACTATTGATTAATATTTGTTACTTATAATGAAACTAACTTCTGTGCATTCTTATTGTTACCATTATTTCCTCTAAGCAGAATACAAAACTTTTAATGGCAAAAACGCACTATTAATATTCTCATTATGTGAGTATATTTTAGATTTATATTTTGCTCCCTGTAACATAGTTCTAGTAAACTCCTCTTATATTATTTCTCATCATTTGGACCAACTAGCTAGTGGTAATTTGTGAATATACACAAAAGCCGCCCTAAATAAGGGTTCGATAGATCGGCCTACTAATCAAATCATAAAGAATAATAAGTAAACAGAACAATTTTGTGACACTTGGAAAGAAAAAAAAAACATTACGATAAATGATAAGAAAACATAGGAAATCATCTATACTAAAAATAAATCTGTAGCCGAAATTTTTCTGGTAATTTTCGATTTTGCCAAAAATAATTGGTCCTAACATATATAATTAACCACCCCGAAACCGAAAATCGCTTTTTTGAAATTTTTGTTTGTATGTCTGTCTGTATGTTTGTTACCTTTTCACGCGATAATGGCTGAACCGATTTCGATGAAAATTGGAATATAAATTAAGTTCATTGTAGCTTAGATTATAGGCTATATGGCATTCAAAATACGTTATTTAAAAGGGGGATTATAAGGGGGCCTGAATTAAATAAATCGAAATATCTCGCTTATTATTGATTTTTGTGAAATATGTTACATAACAAAAGTTTCTTTAAAAATGATTTCTGATACGTTTTATAATCTGAAAAATTTTGATAGGACTGATATTTAATGAGATAAATGAGTTTTAAAATTAAAATAACTGCCATCTAAGGCGATGTATTGAAATAAAAAACAAATGACTTCGTCTATAAGGGGCCTTGGACACAACAATCGAAAGCTATGAAACATAGCCTACAGAGAATGTTTCTGTGTTTGTATGAAGTAATATCAGAAGCTAAATTAACCGCTTTGTATAATTAATTATTATTTCATCATTGGAAAGTGTAGTTTCTCTGGATGGACATAATGCTATAATGTTATTACAGTAACTTGTGAGTGAATTGAGGACAGGTAAGATTAAAATAGCTTCTTATGCACAGAAAAATTGATAGGTTTTTCTGTATATTCATTTCCTGTATTTCTTATAATAATGTTTATGAACATATTCATTTTTATCTCAGAGAATTAACGAACAACGAGAGTGTATTGATTTAGTATGCAGTAATAGTACGTTAGCTTAGCAATCCATTATTGTATAATTCAAATTTTAACTATGCTCAATTGAATCGTGTTAAAATACATAAAATACATATGCAATAAATGCAATGCAAAAAAATTGGGTAATGAGCCAAGCAGATTATGTTGCGCTGTTGTAAAATTTGTTCCTCCTGAGATTCAAGAGCCCCCACAACAAATTAAAAACTTTCTAATTCGAGTACATACGTTATCAACACACTTTTTCATAATATAATATAATATAATATAATATAATATAATATAATATAATATAATATAATATAATATAATATAATATAATATAATATAATATAATATAATATAATATAAACATAATAAATCTGTAGCCAAAATTTTTCTGTTAATTTTCGCTTTTCCAAAAATAATTGGTAATAACAATTAAGAAACATGTTAAAGGAATTGTCATTGCACCAAATGAGTGATCTCTGGATCAAAATGATGGCATTTTAATATTTTAATTACAATTTAAATTAAGTAACATATTAAACGATTTATCCTTCTATGAAACACGAATGTTCCCTGGATCAAATGTCCTATTTTAATTATGTAATTACTTTATATTTATTTCTAACGGGTGCAGCGGGGCGCACGGGTACGGCTAGTTTACAATAAAAATTTTATTGGGTACAAATGATTACTAATTATAGCTAAGGGTGATTTTAACACGTGAGATCCTATGGCATCAATAGTTGCATCAGAAATTTTATATTGTTTAAGTTGATTTAATATTTCTCGTGGGATCGTGCCACGGGCACCGAACGTTAGCCCAAAAACTGTCCAATGTGTGATGTGGTATTGTGCTCCGATATGCTGACAAAAAGGCTCATATATCAATTGTTTTTCACGACACACCTCTTGTGGCTGTTGCTCGTGCATCTCGAAACGGATTGTGGGATCAAGAATGACACCCTTATCCTTCTGCCGATCAATTATGATGATATCAGCACGTCTAGTAGAGCCATCAGAAGAGATGCAACCAATCTCCTCATAAACCTCATAGGAAGCATTCTGACGGATTGAAGCTGCGATGAGAGAACGAACCGTATTATGTCTGTTGATTCGGAGCAATTCTCCATGATGGCAGAAACCCAAGACGTGAGGAAGCGTTTCTTGCTCGTCGCATCTTCTGCAACGGGTTGAGTCAATAGTTCTACCAGGGAGAGTACGTACAGGTATTGTATTACAGTTCATCTTAATGGCTTGCGTCCACTGACTGCTCGAAAGTCCCTTTTTGGTTGAGATCCACGAATTACCTTTCTTCCAGTGAGAATAGAAAACAACTCCCAAACCTTTACTTTTCAATTTGCTCCATTGATGAAAAGAATCTTCACGCAATGCTTAATTCTAATTCTTTACATATTGCTTATAGACTGAATTTAATTACATTAATTCATAAATTAAGTTATTACTTTTTCTTATAGGTTTTATCTCAATTTAAATATACATGTACTAGTCGTTAAAACTTAACTGAAGAATAGTGTTGGAGAATCTTTTAAGTGTATTTTAAATATTCATAATTTAAATATGTATATAACTATTGCATTGATTAAGGCTGGTTGAGTGGAAGAGAAGACCAGCGAATAGGGATTATAAAGAATGGACACTGAGCGAATTTTCCTGTGTTTTGTTTCTCTCTCCGCCGGCGTTTAATTCTACTTTCAAGCGCTAGAGGTTAGTGTAATCGAGCATACGCTAAAATAATAATTGAGTATTGAGTTGAGACACAGGATCCAAACATCGCCTACCTTATTGCGTAATCCAGTAACGCTTTGCTTCAAATAAATTCAAGTTAACAGCTTTTCCTTATTTCTCAGTGGCAAACTAGTTGTAATAATATTTTTTTTTATATTTCAGATATAACAAATTATATTATAAAATAATATAATATATTATAAAATTAAGCATCAAATTCGTTTAATATTTGTATATAATGTAATATAGGTATATGGTTTTACTTCTCATAAGAGTTTTGTTTTTCCATTTTCAGCGTTATCAAATCATTACATATTTTAATTGTTGTTGGGGTCAACGTCTCAACTCTCATTATAAAGGAACTCTACAGTCTAGACATTATAGTTAATGACGGATTTATTATTTTATGGATCCTATTTATTTTATTTGAGTACATAATGTACCTAGATGTATTAATTATATGTGTTATATTTCCGCTGTGTCAACTGCTAGCTGGTGTGATGTCAGCGCCAAATCTAGGGAGAAAGCAGAATCTGACGCTCTAGCTGGCTTGAAGGTCATTGAAATCAGTCCGGCTACATCAGAGGTACCGACGCGAAGTGTCCATACTTAATTACCCATACGCTGAGAAGGCCTTATGGCCTCAAATCTGCCAGCGAAAATAAAACATTCTACTCTACAGTTAATTTTATTTTAAAACTTGCAATATCTCGTGTCTTATTGTTATCCATGTCATCTTGAATACTTAAGTCATTTACTCGTACCGCACTGAAAACAAGCTAACAAACTGCACGCAATCAGATAATCGAAGCGGTTAATTGTAATCAATTATCTTTGTTATGCAGGGGAAATCGCTCCAAAATCTCTCCCCAGGCTTGACTCAGATTTACTTCAAATTTCCCCCACGTCTTCTCATTTGGAATGCTTGGTCCCAGCTTGCACTATTTGCATAATCCTTCTCGGTTATGGATTTACATATTTATCAGACACTTTTCTTTTTTCTCTTCGCAGGCGGTAACGAAATGTAACTGGAGAAAATAGGCGAGTATCGACATTCGAATTTGTCACTCTGGCGCTCTCTCCTGGCTGTAGGAGATTTATGATCCAATTCCAATTCCACATAACAAGCAATTTGGTAATTGATTTCACTTTGGGGGCTCAGAATTAAATTCTGCATTTCACGTGTGTACCAGCACTATTAAACAGCATTACCCCTGTAGTTTAAATTGGCCAATTTCGACCGAACTCATTCTGAATTAAAAGAAAGCTTTCAGATGAGTGCAGTTTGATTACATCGAATTCTGTGTTAGCATTCATGGCAGGACTAAGCTTTTCCAGATTTATAATCGAACTGAAACGAGCAGAGAGGTAGGATGTGTGAACACTTCACTAAATTTCCTTTCCTTATTATTGAGACAATTGGCGCTGTTGCAGTGCTGCCAACTGTAACGAAATTACACTGTGCTTAGCGGATTTTGAACCCAGCTGAAAAGTTTCAAACCGAACTCTGTAAAGCATAATTTTTTTAATAATTTCGAGGGAAAAATTGTTCCGGAGCCGGATATCGAACCCGGGACCTTTGATTTGCATAATACACGTCAGTGTTCTTTAACAGAAAACCACAATTTAAGTCACACGGAGTTAGTGTGCACTCGAAGTTGGTTGCTTGACGGTTGTCAGCCCACTTTGAGGTCTGTGGATATAGAGGGAAAAATTGGATCGGTGTCGGTTAGAGTTCTCGGGTAGCTCAGTGGTAGAGCGTTGGTACGTTAAACCAAAGGTCTCGGGTTCGATACCCGGCTCCGGAACAATTTTTCCCTCGAAATTATTCAAATCAACTTTACAGGGAGTTATACCTGAAATCTTGATTTGCGTAGCGAATTTTTAATTTTCAACTCCATTTTATAATTCTACTGTATGCAGAAACAAATTTCGAAAAAAAAAAGTGTACGTTTCTTCAAACATTGCCAAGTTAGTTAAAATGTCCAACTAACCAGCTAACAATCTGGTCACGGAACCTACAAGCCAACCACAAAATTGTCCGCCTACCAGCCATTCCATTAACCATGCAATTGACAGACCGATCGTTCAACGAACCAAAGGCTAGCCATTCAACTAATCAACAAACTAAATAACCGACAATGTAACTAATCAACAAACCAAACTATAATCGGTCTATCCAATGGACCAAAGAAACAACGAAGCATCCAACCAAGGAACCAATCAACCAATCATTTACTGTGTATACAGCAGACTCAAGTAACAGTTCGATCCTCTTTTTTGAGGGTAACAGATCTCGAAGTTGGGCTCACGCATAGACAAGTACAGTTGTCAAAAGAAAATGTGGTCGGTCTCTAGAAACAAAGTTCCCTTCGGGTATCTTCACTACAATTCGGAGACAGGCGATGTTACATGATGTTGAACCACGTTGCCTGATGTCTACAGTTATATAGAATATACGATTGTTCTTCAGTGTCGAACTTCGGAACTCAAAAATATTTGAGTCAACAAAACACACTTGAAATAAAAACCTTAGCAGGTCCATGTAATAGCGATTAAATAAAACAGCTTGACTCATTAAAGGTTGAGAAAAAGTGGATGATTTTGAGGCATGGTAGAAACATCAAAATTTGTGTTTACTCGCAAAAGTTACTTATTATTTTAATCAAGGGGGTATTGACAAAGGGGGTGGGCAATGATAAAAAGGGGCGTGGCCAAAGGAAAAGGGGCGAGGTCATTGATAAAGGGGCGGATCCAATGATAAAGGGGTGGGGCCAATGACAAAGCGGCGGCATCAATGGCAAAGGGGCGGTGCCATTGTCAAAAAGGGGTGAGGCCAATGAAAAAAGGGGGCGCGGCCAGAGACAAAGGGGGTCTATGGGAAAGGGGGCAGGGTCATTGATGAAGGGGCGAGGCCAAAGATAGCGATACCAATGGCAAAGGGAGTGGGGCCATTGGCAAAAGGGAGCAGGGCTAATGACAAAGGGGGCGGGGTCAATGTCAAGGGGGGTCCATTAATAAAGGGGGCGAGGCCAATTAGAAAGGGGGCAGGGCAAAAGACAAAGTGGGCGTGACAAATGAAAAAGGGGCGGGTCATTGACAAAGGGGAGCGGGGTCAAGAGTAAGGGGTGTGGCCATTGATTAAGGGGGTGAGGCCAATGGCAAAGGGGGCGGGGCCATTGGCAAAAGGGAGCAGGGCTAATGACAAAGGGGGCGGGGTCAATGTCAAGGGGGGTCCATTAATAAAGGGGGCGAGGCCAATTAGAAAGGGGGCAGGGCAAAAGACAAAGTGGGCGTGACAAATGAAAAAGGGGCGGGTCATTGACAAAGGGGAGCGGGGTCAAGAGTAAGGGGTGTGGCCATTGATTAAGGGGGTGAGGCCAATGGCAAAGGGGGCGGGGCTATTGACAAAAGTGGCCGGTGCCAATGACAAAGCGGTCGTGGCTAAAGGCAAAGGGGGCGGGAGCCAATGGCGAAGAGGCGGTGCCATTGATGAAGGGGGCAAGGTCATTGATGAAGGAGGCGGGGCCAAGGGCAAAGTGGGCGGTTCCAATGGCAAGGAGGGCGGGACCAATGGCAAAGGGCGGGTCAGTGACAAAGGGGGGCGTGGACATTGGAAAAGGAGGCGGGGCCATTGGCAAAGGGGGCGGAGCCATTGGCAAAGGGGGCATGGCCAAATGAAAATGGGGTGATGTCAATTTCTAAGGGAGCGGGGCCATTGATAAAGAGGGCAGGGCCAATGACAAACTGTAAAGAAACTTCCTAAAGTCGTGTGATTTACAACAATTTTTGTGATAAGTGCATAAGAATGATGTAAATTTTAGTTAAAAAATTCAAAAACAAAATCCGTAGAAAGGAATTAACAACACGTTTTTAGCTTGAGAACACTGCCAATTGAGGCGTTCGGAGCTGAAGTGGATCAAGTCACAAATTTTCATAAACCGAGTTTAATTAATTTTCTGATTATCTGAAGTTGGATCTTTTCCGAGCAGTAATGGATCAAGTCTTAATTCCAAGCATTCGCCGGTAGATTATTTGTTCACGTTGTTTTGAGCCATAGGGGATCAAGTCACCAAAGCGTTGAATCAAATAACATCACAATTGTTTATATTTTATAAATCTAGAATTTGAGAATGGAGCAATAAAATTATTCCTAGTGAAATTAGATAATCCACCAGAGCAGGTTAACTTTAAGTCCTATTATCTCAAAACTACGCCTCATGGACATGATCCACTTTAGCTCTGAGCGTCTCAATTAAAGAAATGACACTTCTGAATGGTTCATTCTCAATTTGTAATGCTCTTTTACGCTTAAAACTAAAGGAAAAAAGGTATTTTACCGACAATTTAAAATTAGTGTAACTCTGAAAATATTGAGATTAGGACAAATGTTTATATGACATATTTTGCTCAGAATGTCTTCGGAAATAAACTCCGTAAGAGACGATAAATCCTCGTGAATCACTTTGCATAACCAGTCTTTTCCCATCATTTCCATCGGCTCGCATGCGACAAACTGACGAAGTTCCATGATGATCTACCATCCTCCACAAGAGTTAAACCCCCAAACTAAATTCAGCGTGTTTTGCTATTAGATCTATGCAAAAGATAGTAAATATCAATACCTTAAAAACAATATACTTTGCATACTTCCACTCGGTAATAAGTTTTGGAATAATATTCTGGGGAAATTCCACAGATAGTAACATTATATTTCTATTACAAAAAAGAGTAATTAGAATAATAGTAGGTGCCAAATCTAGGGAATCGTGTAGGACAATTTAAAAAAAAAAACTACAAATAATGACCATGGCTTGTCAGTATATCTTTTCATTAATAATCTTCCTCGTATGTAATCGTGAAAACTTTGTAACTAATTCAACAGTTCATAGCATAAATACACGTAAAAAAATGACTTTCATACTCCATCGGCAAGTCTATCGTGCTATCAAAAAGGAGTGCATTATATGACAGTAAAAATTTTTAATAGCCTCCCTATCGATATAAAAAATGAAACTCAAAACATAAAATTATTTTGGGCCGAATTAAAGAAGTACCTAATTTCTCACGCCTTCTATTCTGTAGGTGAATTCATGACATTCAATACACTTCATGAAATTGATACTAAAACTTTGTGTTGTACTAGTAGACTATATTGTAAATCTCGTCTGTATATATTTCATCTAGACTGTGACTATAAATTAAGACTTCATAATAGTATTAAGTTTTTTGACTTGTTCCATATTCTAACTGTAAGCATGTATGAATACCATGGAATGTTAATAAATGCAATACATATGAATCTACGTGTGACTGTCAAAGGTTTTGAAGTGACGACTGTTTATTCGCGTCACGGATCTTTGTAATAATTTGTTTCAGGGCGGGCATTGGCACTTCTTGAATGACTCGACCCACGTCGCCACCGCAGAGGTTTCCATGGCAACGCGTTGGCATTCAAGTCGAGCTACACAATCTGCCTGGTTTGTATCGAGACTACTAAATTATTCAGCCACTCCCCGACTTGACCCTTCTCCCGTGTTGACGCCCGCCGCAGAAACGTCACTAGCCCTCGGCGAACATCACTCCGAACTGGAAGTCACATATTATTTACAGTGTCCAATCACACCAGACATCGGCTGCTTGTTAACAGGTTATTTAAACACCCTGTATAAACAGTGCTATTCAAAGGAATGACGTTTGACAAATAGTGCCCGTACACGGAGGCAGTTTGATTGGATTGCTAAGGAATACATTTCATGTAAGAAAAGCCCGCATTAAACGAACCAGTGAGAACTAATTTTAAGTACACTCTACTTAGAAATGTCTTTAATGAACAGAACTAGACTCTCGCGGAAGTTTCTAAATAGTCTTAAATGACCAAGTTGTTATTTTTTTCTCCTCTCTCTTCTTCTTTTTTTTTTCTCTTTTTTTTTATTATCTTCATATATTACTTAATCATTTGTGTTTGTATGCCATTTAGTAGGACTTTGCTAATCAACATTTTATGTCTTGTCACCCATATGTATTCTCCAATTAGTATATTAACTGAATAATATATCTCAGGTAAATTAATCGTCCAATTTGTCTCGGGCATTTTAGATCTTATAAATTGTGTGTTTTTGAGTGTGCGTGCGTGTGTGTGTGTGTGTGTATTCCCCTTATGTTATGTAACTGATTTTGATTATGTGTAATTTTCTTCTTTATTTTATATATTATGTAACTGATCTTGAAAATTTGTAATTTTATATTATGTAACTGATCTTGTCTATTGTAATTTCCTACTATATTTTATGTAATTTCTAAGGTATTTTCTTTTGTGTTGTTTTGTAATCAAATTTTGTATCTCATGTATATTATTGAAACCTGGTTGAGTGGAAGAGAAGGCCTCATGGCCTTAACTCTGCCAGGCAAAATAAACCTACTACTACTACTACTACTGATTCACTTGAGAAGGAAGGACGTGAGTACTGTGACACAGTGTCAAGAGAAAATGTGTAACATGGTAATGTTATTACCAGATCCCGGAGAAAGTATTGCTTACAGGGAAACGCGCGATGTAGTATAGCTAATGTTTATGAACCGAGGACTCTAGCACGCATCACTGTGCAGGTAGGAGTAGTGCCGGCGTAGCTTAGTACAACGCAGTCAAAAGCAATCGACACGGGTCTTCAGAATGCCGAGACCAAAAGTACGCAAGATAGAATCACTAAGGAAACATGTTCGTCAATATGGAGAAAATGTGTTTTCCATCCACGGTAATGAACTGTTTTGTGAATTGTGTCACGTGAAATTGGCAGCCGACATGGCATGCAATGTTAAGAAGCATATAAATAGCAATAAGCATAAACGCGCATGCAAAAGACAACAGAATTTAAGCAAGGTGCAGCAGGAATCTCCTTCACAACTACTTGAACGAACATTTTACGAAGATATGTGTGATGCGTTTATTGCTTCAAATATTCCGTTAAACAAATTAGAAAACGCGAAACTCCGTGGCTTTTCAGAAAAGTACACTGGAATACAAATTCCTAAAGAAGCAACACTGCGGAAGAAGTATGTGCAACATGCATATGAGAAAAGTCTGCGTGACGTGAAGTGTAAATTACAAAATGAGAAGATATGGGTTTCTATAGATGAAAGCATGGACTCCGTTGGACGTCACGTTGCAAATGTGGTTGTGGCTGCCCTTAGTGCGGAATGTTGCTGTAGACCCTATCTCTTAATGAGTGAAGTCTTAGAGAGGGTTAATTATTCCACCATATGTGAACTTTTTGATAGTGCTATGTATGCAATTCAAAATGTGTTACTGTGCTGCAAGCTATATGAAGAAATCTGCTAAGTTTCTTGAAACACGTTATCCGAATATGATACACGTTACATGTCTTGCACATGCATAATCATAGTTCACTACAACGCATCAATACGTAAATATTATTACCAGTATGTCAAGTGCAATGAAATATTTAGGTCTCTTAATGAGAATAAAATTATAATTGCACTTTGTAAGCTTCATACCTAATCACTAGAAACTAGTCAAAAGGACGCACAAATAATGAGACTTAATCATTTCTGTTTGTATGCCATTTAGTAGGACTTTGCTAATCAACATTTTATGTCTTGTCACCCATATGTATTCTCCAATTAGTATATTAACTGAATAATATATCTCAAGTAAATTAATCGTCCAATTTGTCTCGGGCATTTTAGATCTTATAAATTGTGTGTTTTTGTGTGTGCGTGTGTGTGTGTATTCCCCTTATGTTATGTAACTGATTTTGATTATGTGTAATTTTCTACTTTATTTTATATATTATGTAACTGATCTTGTCTATTGTAATTTCCTACTATATTTTATGTAATTTCTAAGGTATTTTCTTTTGTGTTGTTTTATAATCAAATTTTGTATCTCATGTATATTATTGAAACCTGGTTGATGGAAGAGAAGGCCTCATGGCCTTAACTCTGCCAGGCAAAATAAACCTACTACTACTACTACTACTACTACTACTACTACTACTACTACTACTACTACTACTTTCATGTATTACTTCATTTCTCATGAACCAAACTGTACTGCTGCCAACGTCACGCTGTCTATCGTTATTTACCCCATCCCTCTCGAAGCAGGTATGCAATGTTGCATACTAAGCTGATAGCAATACTTTTCCCGCAGCCTAGTTATTACTCTACAAATACTCAAAATTACTTTCAAATATTGTAACACATGACATAAAGTGGGGGAATAACGATCAATTCTTAGTGTTTTTTAATAATAACTTCCTAAGCAAGTTCTTTCGATGAACAAACAACAAAAATATAGTTTCTCCCTTCTCAAAATCTGCTTCAAATTCTTTTTGGATTCCAAATATATCGTGTTTAAAATATATTTATTGATCGATTTTTTAAAAGTAGGTTATTTTACGACGCTGTATCAACATCTCAGGTTATTTAGCGTCTGAATGAGGTGAAGGTGAAAATGCCGGTGAAATGAGTTCGGGGTCCAGCACCGAAAGTTAACCAGCATTTTCTCATATTGGGTTGAGGGAAAACCCCGGAAAAACCTCAACCAGGTAACTTGACCCAGCCGGGAATCGAACCCGGGCCACCTGGTTTCGCGGCCAGACGTGCTAACCGTTACTCCACAGGTGTGGACCTTATAGACCGGTGTTACCCCATTTAGTGATCACGTTTTTGGTTTATATTGTTTAACTGATAGGTTCTCGGGGTAATACAGATCATTTATTTGGTTTAAAAATAGTACATTTTCAGTTTTTCTATGCTGATGACGTGAATATGTTAGGAGAAAATCCACAAACGATTAGGGAAAACACGGGAATTTTACTGGAAGCAAGTAAAGAAGTAGGTTTGGAAGTAAATCCCGAAAAGACAAATATATGATTATGTCTCGTGACGAGAATATTGTACGAAATACAAATATAAATACTGGAAATTTATCTTTTGAAGAGGTGGAGAAGTTCAAATATCTTGGCACAATAGTAACAAATATAAATGATACTCGGGAGGAAATTAAACACAGAATAAATATGGGAAATGCCTGTTATTATTCGGTTGAGAAGCTTTTGTCATCAAGTCTGCTGTCAAAAAATCTGAAAGTTAGAATTTATAAAACAGTTATATTACCGGTTGTTCTTTATGGTTGTGAAACTTGGACTCTCACTTTGAGAGAGGAACATAGGTTAAGGATGTTTGAGAATAAGGTGCTTAGGAAAATATTTGGGGCTAAGAGGGATGAAGTTACAGGAGAATGGAGAAAGTTACACAACACAGAACTGCAAGCATTGTATTCTTCACCTGACATAATTAGGAACATTAAATCCAGATGCTTGAGCTGGGCAGGGCATGTAGCACCTATGGGCGAATCCAGAAATGCATATAGAGTGTTAGTTGGGAGGCCGGAGGGAAAAAGACCTTTGGGGAGGCCGAAACGTAGATGGGAAGATAATATTAAAATAGATTTGAGGGAGGTGGGTTATGATGATAGAGAATGGATTAATCTTGCTCAGTATAGGGACCAATGGCGGGCTTATGTGAGGGCGGCAATGAACCTCCGGGTTCCTTAAAAGCGAGTAAATAAGTAAGTAAGTAGGATAGTTACTCGGGGTAATACAGATCATTTATTTGATTTAAAAAAATTATTTTCAGTTTTAAAAAATGTGATCTCAAAATATTATTAACATTTTTAATAGAGATTTTCCTTAACACAAAGGTTTCTCTTCAAACCAAACCAATTTACTAACTTAAATTGACACTCCAAACTTTTCTATCTTATGCATCTTCTAATGGATTGAAATGTTGTAGAGAGTATTTAACGTTGTGTCTCCAAGTAGTCGTTGGTATTTCACTTCGTCTTCTTTCTTCTACTTCTACTTCTCAGTCATGTGTTACTTTAGGAATCCTCGCCATTCTCATTTGTCCGCACCATAGCAATCTATTTTTTTTATTATTCGCCGAATCTCTGTATTTCTTATTCTTTATTTTTTGGAAATTTCCTAGCTTGAAAAGACTGTGTACTACGACTATATATTACTTATTAACACAATTTATCATATTTCACTAAACATATAAAAGTTTCTTAAAAATGAAAACTTCAAAGGTGTTAAAATATTTAAAAAGGTTATATATCTTATTAACAGAAGTTACCGTTTCGACACCGGTGTAGTGTCATCTTCAGTGTCTCTCGAACTACTGTGGCTCCAGCTTGTCTTGATTTTCGGTGTTTGCTGACGTCAGTCGTGTGGGTGTACCGCTCTTATGGTGGTGGAGGGGGGTTGTTTCTATGTACTGTATTATGAGATCGAATAATGTATGTGTGTTTAATTGTAAGTTAATTGTGTATTAAGTATATGTTTAAGCTGTTCTTTTGTGGCATATAGGGAGCAAAATTTTGTCTCCTAATTTTGATTCACAGTTGACTAATTATTTAATTAATGTAGTTCATCATAGATTTCAAAATAGAATATGACCCGGTTAAGAGAGAAGTTTCATATAATATTCTTATTGAATATGGTACTCCCAAGAAAATAGTTCGATTAATTATAATATGTATCACTGAAACTTACAGCAGAGTCCGTATAGGCTACTTCCTGTCTGATGCTTTTCGGATTCACTGCGGGCTAAAGCAAAGACTTTTACTTCTTGACTTCGCTCTAGAGTATGCCATTAGGAAAGTTCAGGATAACAGAGAGGGTTTGGAATTGAACTGGTTACATCAGCTTCTTGTTCATGCGGATGACGTGAATATGTTAGGAGAAAATCCACAAACGATTAGAGAAAACACGGGAATTTTACTGGAAGCAAGTAAAGAGATAGGTTTAGAAGTAAATCCCGAAAAGATAAAGTATATGATTATGTCTCGTGACGAGAATATTGTACGAAATGGAAATATAAAAATTAGAAATTTATCCTTCGAAGAGGTGAAAAAATTCAAATACCTGGGAGCAACAGTAACAAATATAAATGATACTCGGGAGGAAATTAAACGTAGAATAAATATGTTAAATGCCTGTTATTATTCGGTTGAGAAGCTTTTGTCATCTCATCTGCTGTCAAAAAATCTGAAAGTTAGAATTTATAAAACAGTTATATTACCGGTTGTTCTTTATAGTTGTGAAACTTGGACTGTCACTTTGAGAGAGGAACAGAGGTTAAGGGCATTTGGGAATAAGGTGCTTAGGAAAATATTTGAGACTAAGAGGGATAAAGTTACAGGAGAATGGAGTAAGTTACAGAACACAGAACTACACGCATTGTATTCTTCACCTGATATAATTAGGAACATTAAATCCAGACGTTTGAGATGGGCAGGACATGTAGCACGTATGAGTGAATCTAGAAATGCATATAGACTGTTGGTTGGAAGACCTGAGGGGAAAATACCTCTGGGGAGACCAAGAGGTAGATGGGAGGATAATGTAAAAGTGTATTTGAGGGAGGTCAGATAGGGACTGGATTAATCTTGCACAGAATAGGGACCGATGACGGACTTATGTGAGGGCGGCAATGAACCTCCGGGTTCCTCAAAATCCATTCGTAAGTCACTTAAGAAAATGAAGTAAAAATTCTAAATTATTTGCAACATAATTAAAAAATTAATTTGATACATATAGACTGTTTGTTTGTTTCATCAACAAGATTAAACTTCGAAAATAAAGATAACATTATCAAAGTCTATGTCATTCTAGGTTGGAGAGAACACTTTGCCGAACTTGTCTGGGTTGTTGTGTGGTCTACGAGGTGTGCGAACGACCTGGTCAACTGCCCGTTTGTGTGGTTGGAATTCTCACGACAAGATACGTGAAGATGCTTAGACAGGACCCCCTCTACATCTCGCCTTTCAAAGGATTCCAGACAAAGCCTCCCGGCCACTTCCTGACGCCTTACTTCCAGGCGGCCGGGCCCAGAAGCTAGGCCACTGAGATCGTACTCAACTGCACACGAGAATTCCTGACGCTAAACAAGAAGAGAAGGTATCATCTTGAGATATCTTAGCAACCACAGTAGTCAGATTGCATACAATGGAGGGTGTTGAAGTTAAGCAGTTTGAAGGCGTGTTATCCAGCTCTTAAGATTTCCTGAAACCCTAGAATTACAAGAGGGATTGTCTTGAGTGGAGAACAGTATGAAGAAAATGTCAAAATACACTGACAGGCACAAAAAAAACGCAACTCTTCAAATTTTTAAATTAAGATTTGTTTTATATTTCTCAATATTATCTTCTTCTTTTATGGTGCAGTAGGCCTAAATTTAAAATTCACTTTATAAAAAAAGTTTCTTTTTACGACAATTTCATTTCTGTTTCGCAAAAAAAAAAAAAAAACACAAGTAACACAAAATGACTGTACAGTTTTGTTTCGAAAAATCATTAATTATCCACTAAGACACTTACTTACTTACTTACTTACTGGCTTTTAAGGAACCCGGAGGTTCATTACCGCCCTCACATAACCCCGTCATTGGTCCCTATCCTGAGCAAGATTAATCCAGTCTCTACCATCATATCCCACCTCCCTCAAATACATTTTAATATTATCCTCCCATCTACGTCTCGGCCTCCACAAAGGTCTTTCTCCCTCCGGCCTCCCAACTAACACTCTATATGCATTTCAGGATTCGCCCATACGTGCTACATGCCCTGCCCATCTCAAACGTCTGGATTTAATGTTCCTAATTATGTCAGGTGAAGAGTACAATCCGTGCAGCTCTGCGTTGTGTAACTTTCTGCATTCTCCTGTAACTTCATCCCTCTTAGCCCCAAATATTTTCCTAAGAACCTTATTCTCAAACACCCTTAATCTCTGTTCCTCTCTCAAAGTGAGAGTCCAAGTTTCACAACCATACAGAACAACCGGTAATATAAGCTTAACTGTGTTATAGATTCTTTCAGATTTTTTCACAGCAGACTAGATAACAAAAGCTTCTTCTAAGACACTTGTTTTTTTTTTTTGTTTACTGCACTTTACTGACACTTTCTTCCAGGGTTTAAGCCACAGTCGCATTTGTCGCATTTTGCTACTTGACTTCTAAAAGTGCAACAAACTTGGAATGTAAATGTGTAAAAATGCGACAACCACATTGGGCTTTACAAACGAAGATGGTAATTGAAAAAAATGAAATCGGAGATGTGTTTGAATTAATCTGGATTTAAATGAAATGATAATGGCGTGCACATATTCAAAAAGGTATTGAGCAATAGATGCTCTCGAAATTTTTTCAAAGAGTTGCTGCAATTCATGTTGGCCCTAAGTTAAGTGAACAATTTCCACTAATTGATTTATACAATTCCATCGCATACTGTAAATTGTGAGCGAGGATTTAATTGCATGAATCTTTTAAACTCTGGAATTAGAGACCGCCTTTCAGTAAAAAGAGTTAGCACTTACTTACTGGCTTTTAAGGAACCCGAAGGTTCATTGCCGCCCTCACATAAGCCCGCCAGCGGTCCCTATCCTGTGCAAGATTAATCCAGTCTCTATCATCATACCCCACCTCCCTCAAATCCATTTTAATATTATCCTCCCATCTACGTCTCGGCCTCCCTAAAGGTCTTTTTCCCTCCGGTCTCCCAACTAACACTCTATATGCATTTCTGGATTCGCCCATACGTGCTACATGTCCTGCCCATCTCAAACGTCTGGATTTTAAGTTCCTAATTATGTCAGGTGAAGAATACAATGCGTGCAGTTACGTAGTACAAAATTTTGTCCACTATTCTTTTGAGAAGATTAACTCCGTACGTAGATGAAATTATTGGGGATCATCAGTGCGGTTTTCGGCATAATAGATCGACTATTGATCAGATTTTTTGTATTCGACAGATATTGGAGAAAAAATTAGAGTATAAGGGTACAGTACATCAGGTATTCATAGATTTCAAAAAGGCATATGACTCGGTTAAGAGGGAAGAATTATATGATATTCTTATTGAATTTGGTATTCCCAAGAAACTAGTTCGATTAATTAAAATGTGTCTCAGTGAAACATACAGCAGAGTCAATATAGGTCAGTTTCTATCTGATGCTTTTCCAATTCACTGTGGGCTAAAGCAGGGAGATGCACTATCACCTTTACTTTTTAACTTCGCTTTAGAATATGCCATTAGGAAAGTTCAGGATAACAGGCAGGGTTTGGAATTGAACGGGTTACATCAGCTTCTTGTCTATGCGGATGACGTGAATATGTTAGGAGAAAATCCACAAACGATTACGGAAAACACGGAAATTTTACTTGAAGCAAGTAAAGCGGTCGGTTTGGAAGTAAATCCCGAAAAGACAAAGTATATGATTATGTCTCGTGACCAGAATATTGTACGAGATGGAAATATAAAAATTGGAGATTTATCCTTCGAAGAGGTGGAAAAATTCAAATATCTTGGAGCAACAGTAAAAAATATAAATGACACTCAGGAGGAAATTAAACACAGAATAAATAGGGGAAAGCGTGTTATTATTCGGTTGAGAAGCTCTTATCATCCAGTCTGCTGTCGAAAAATCTGAAAGTTAGAATTTATAAAACAGTTATATTATCGGTTCTTCTATATGGTTGTGAAACTTGGACTCTCACTCTGAGAGAGGAACATAGGTTAAGGGTGTTTGAGAATAAGGTGCTTAGGAAAATATTTGGGGCTAAGCGGGATGAAGTTACAGGAGAATGGAGAAAAAGAGTTAGCACTCTGGTAACAATAAATCTTGAATGGCCTACTAGTAAAGAATTTCAATGTTTAGAGTGCCCATAAAATAACGTATTTTAATGTTATGTAAATTCAGCAGTAATTGATTCTAATCATACCTACGTGTAATGATTTACTTATATAAGTATACCTGGAATGTGATAAGATGTATGGAACTTATTTCAAATCCTGAACTGAAATAATTCCAAAATGTTATTACAAAATTTGTAGGTTACGTATGCGAAACAATACAGTTCATGTACTCTGAAATTATAGTACTAAACGTACAGGTAACAGACTGTCAATTGGATTGGCTGTGGACAGTTGTGGTATTGCATGACTCCCTGTTGACGTGGAACAAGTGACCATTGTACACACCAGTGGCATTCCTGCCGTGATCGGAATGCAAAACGAGGACCCCCAGTATCAGCACAAGACTGCACCGCCAAGATCTGATGACTGAACTCCAGGAATCTCTGTTCTCTGTATGGTTTACGAGTTGATTCTGGTTTACCTCTAATAGAAACGAACTTGTAGAAGCCAGCGTTGTCGTCTGGTGCACGTGACGCAATTCAATACCTGAGACCGACTGGGGATTCCCTGGGTTATGACAGAGTATTGGAAGTCAGCAAAACCGCCTTTTTTTTTTTTTAGTACTTTTCCATTTAAAGGTTATGTTATTATATTGATTGTCTACGATTGAAACAAATGCGATATAAATATGATTAATTAAATTCACCATATCCAAAGTTGTTCTGGTTTTCCTTTTCTCTAATGATGGAACCGATAGGTTTGGATTTCACTACATCTGTGATAACGAGAAGAACTAAAAGAACTTTCAGCTACAGACAGAGGATGAGATGAAGAAAAACGATAAATTGAAATCATACAACAAATGTAAGATAGACATGTATCAAAGAACACATCAAATCAATGGATAGATTGGGAATTAATGTTATGGCTTTAAAATTATTTAAATCTTACTTAAGTAACAGAACTCAAGCAACTAAAATAAATGATCACCTTAGTGAATCACGTAACATTGATATAGGTGTACCTCAGGGGACGATTTTAGGTCCTGTTTTGTTTTTAATATATATCAACGATTTACTTAAAATTGACATTGAGAAATATTCTGGTACTCTGTATTCTTATGCTGATGATACTGTGGTTATATTTAGCGGTTCGAGTTGGAATGAAACTTATCAAAATTCTAACAGTGGTATTAACATTATTAAAGAATGGCTGGATGCTCACTTACTTTCTTTGAAAGTTTCTAAAACAAAATCAATACCATTTTCATTAACATCACATGGCCTTGAGCAACTAAAAATGAATAATAATAGAAGTATAACAATACATGATTGTAACCTACCTACTTGCTCATGTAACGCTTTGAGTATATCCTCACAAGTTAAATATTTAGGCATTATTATTGACCAACATTTAAAATGGGACAAGCATATCTCCTTCCTGTGTAGCAGATTGCGTAAAACAATCTACAAATTTTCCATTCTACGCTCTTATTTACCTGTTTATGTTCTGCGTACTGTGCACTTAGCTCTGTTTCAATCAATAATTCAGTATGGTATTTTAGGTTGGGGAGGAATGGCAAAATCGACTCTCCATCCTTTAAATTTGCTCCAAAAAAGAATTATCAAAATTTGTCTATATAAACCTTTTGATTACCCAACAAAATTAATTTTTCAGGAATTTGGTGTATCAAATCTAGAACAAATTTATAAACAAACATTGCTGATTTACTTCCATAAAAACCACAATAAATTTAAATTTGATCCTCACGAATACCATAGAGACAAAACTACAGTTTCTTTCTAAATACTCCCAAATACCACACAACTGCTGGATTAAAACACAGCAGAAGTTTTGGACCCAAAATATATAATGAATTAATTAGAGCTGACCCTGAGCTAAGTATATTTAATTGTTTAAGCTAATTGAGTTAAAATTGATACTCTAATATTTATGTACTTTTGTATTTTCTATTTGTATATAGACCCTATTATTACATGCTGTATTATTTTACCACTTATTAATGTTATTGTGCTCAATGAACTCTCTTAATTTTGTGATATATTTTGTATAACTGATCTGAACTGCGCCCGAGCACGAGCTTCTGCTCTTTCGGGCTGCAATGTCTAATGTAGCTCAAGTGTAAAGTATTAAATATATTATTATTATTTTTATTATTATTATTATTATTATTATTATTATTATTATTATTATTAAACAAAGGAAACAAAAGATAGATTGAAATCCTACACAAACATATGGACAAAATAGATCCAGAACTACACTACACACTAGAAACAGAAAACACAGCTCCATAAATTTCTTAGATATCACAATAACAAAAACAGACAACAAACATTCAAAGTATACAGGAAATCCACCATCACTGTAACACACATACATAACACAAACATGCAGCATTCCGATCCGTGATACACAGCCTCATCAAAATTCCTATGAAGAAATACACGCTATCAAATACATAGCACTTGAAAATGGATACAACCCCAACGTAATAGACAACATCATAAAAAAGACTAAACGCAACACAAATACAAGAACAAAATAAATACATCACACTAACATACGAAAACAAGAAGACATACACGATTGCATCATCATTCAAGAAACTAAAATACAGCATTGCATACAGAACAGAGAACATACTACAAAAACATCTTAACACACAGACAAGACACACAAATAAATAGAACTTACCGTAACAGGAGTGTACAAACTATCAAGCGATAGTTGCACCGACTTCTACATTGGACAGACTGGAAGATCATTTCAAACACGTTATAAGGAACATATCACAGTCATAACCAAACTACAAAACAATTCAACCTACGCAGAACACATCATAAACTTCAATCACAACTAGAGCAACATAGACACTGACATGGAAATACTACACATCCAGCCAAAAACCAGAAACTTGGCACCCTAGAACAATACGAAATTATAAACATACAAAAACACACTCATAGCACATCCTGAGCACTTAACTGAATTTCAAAACACACACTCTTTTCGACACAATCATGAACACACCCCACCACAACAGGAAACCAGAAGATAGCGCGGGACCTTCACTAGGCTTTGGACAATGACGAACATCACTTCGAAACTAGTCAGCTAGGTAATTTCCTGAAAATTGATAGAATAAAGAAGTTTAAAGGTTAATCAGCCAATTAAAAAATAAATGTTTAGAGAGAAAGTATGAAGTTCCAATTATTGTGATATCTGTGTTTTTATGCTTTACTTTTTATTCAGCTGATTAATAAAATATGTTAAAATTTTGTGAAATACCCCCAGAGCACCACTGTGAACTCTTTTTGTGGGTGCTAGAGAGATTTTTATATAAAAATTTGCATCTTTGTTTTAGCAAGAAATTAGTTAACCAAATCGCACAATAACAACCCACGCAGATATGCAGGGAAGAGAGATTGAAAATGATATGCAACAATATAGCATTTGAGTCCATATGCAGCGGTAGAGAGATTCAAATTGATATGAAAAGATAAAAAGATTGAAAGAGATCTATGGATATTCAGATGTAAAGAAATTCAAAATGGCATGCAAGGATAGGGAGATTGAGGAAAATATGCAGAGTTAGTGTGATTGAAAATTACATATAGGAGTAGAGAGATTGAAAGATATATAGAAAGGTAGAGAGATTGAAAAGATATACTAGGATAGAAAGGCTGAGCGATATATAGGCTAGATGGACAAAAAGTCTGAAAATAACATACAAGGTTAGAGAGATATTGAGATGTTGAAAGTTTGAAAAGGCATACATAAATTGAGAGATGTATACCTCAGGTGTAGAGATTGAGAAATGTTTACAGAATTAGATAGATTGAGATATATATTTACATAGGTAGAGAGATTGAAAATTATATGCAAGGTTAGAGAGATTGACAGAGATATACAGACGTGGTGAGATTGAGGGGGATATAGAGAGGTAAAGAGATTGAAAAAGACGTGGAAGGATAGAGAGATTGAGAGCTATACAGAGCTGTTGGGTTGAGAGAGATGTATATACAGATGTAAAGAAACTGAAAATGACATGCAAGGATAGAGATCGAGAGAGATGTGCATAGAGATATACACAGAGATACAGAGGTTGTAAATTACGTGCAAGGATAGAGAGATTAGAAGAGGTATACAGAAGTAAGGATAGAGAGATTAGAAGAGATATGCAGAAGTAGATAGAGAGATTAGGAGAGGTATGCAGAAGTAGATTTTTGAAAGAGATACTTTATACAGAGGTAGAGAGATTATGAGTGATATGAAAGGATGTATAGACACACACAGATGTAAAGAGACTGAGAGAGATATACAGAGATAGAATGGTTGAAAGTGGCATACAGAGAGGTTGGACTGAGATACAGAGATAAATATTAACATAACAGAGACTGACAGATAGACAGGCACGCATAAAGACGTTGAGGCAGGTAAACAGTCAAAGACATTGATAGGAATACCAAGAAAGAATGGCAGATATGAGATACATTAACAAAGAAAGTGGTAGGTGTGCGGTGTGGCTGATTCATATTTATTTATTTTTGTCACTGCTGGTCAACTTTTGTTGCTTATTTGTTTTATTTCTGGAGTGTTTACATTGCCGCCTTCTACTGCTACGACGGGATATTCAATTCAGGAAAGGCGTGGGAGACAAAAAGAGGAAGAACGAGTGTGTTAAATCTTCGAAATAAGTTACATCAAATCAATCTGATAACGATCCACCAGATTGGAGTCGTGGCCCCAAAGCTAGCGGGCCCCAGCATCGAATCCTGGTTGAGACAAATTGCCTGGTTGAGGTTTTCCTGGGTCTCTTCCTCAAACCATCAAGAGAAGATGCTGAGTGACACTCATTGCCAGACCCTGAGTTCATTATCACCTTTATCTTCATCCATCTACCTACTTCGGCACCCTTATGACACCCTATTATACGGGGCTAACAGAATCAACCTAATTGATGCCCCAACCCCAAAGCAGGGTTTTCATCATAATCACCTAAAGTAGGCAGAAGCGCAAATGGCTACACACCAATATGTGCCGCGTTAGGGTACGTACACGTTGGAGCAACGATAAACGATAAAAGAAACGATATAGCAAAGCTTTGGTATATCAAAGAATCAGGTGTTCATATCGGAGCAACGAGGTCTCGGGAAGCGAACATTTTGATTTATCAGTAGGAGATATTCTATATATCCACGTAACGAAAGAAGGTATATAGAAAATATCAGCTGTTAGGTTCAAGGTTAATATAACTTAAATACGTACAAAATTGATCCGGTTTCTCATCCCAAAGCTAGTATAAATTCATTGTGTTGTGATTGGTTCTTGTGATAACATAACGTATCACGAATAAATACGTAACTGATGAATTTGCCAATATTTATAATTAATTTAATATGCCGAAATAATAAAAAATCGATTAATATTCGGATATATTGATAACTACCGGTCATTATCATCAGAGATCATATGAACGACAAGAGCGAAGAAAATGGAACTTATCTTTTTCGTCGCTTTTATCGTGTATCTTCGCTTTTATCGTTACTCCAATATGCACACCTCAATGACAATGCATGCTTCAATTCTCTCTGATATAGCATCGCTGCTTCTTTTATCGTTTATCGTCGCTCCAACGTGTACTTACCCTTAGATTTAAGAAATATCTGATAAAATGTTATCTAACGACAATTATTGAATTACTATCAATATAACATACCTTCACTCTAACGCTCACACCATAACTGCAGGAGTTCCTCAAGGATCGGTTTTAAGTCCAACACTGTACTGTGCATATGTCTGTGATATACCAATTCCACCCAAATGTAAACTTATGCTATACGCTGATGATACTGTTATTTATACTAAGCACATAAACATTCAGTTTGCTTGTCTACAAATGCAGGAAGCCTTAAATATCATAACCCAATGGTCCACAAAATGGCGTCTCAAGATAAATGGCTCCAAGTCGCAAGCAGTTGTTTTTACACGAAGATTTCTGCGGCAATTTCAGCCCTTCAACATCCAAAATGAAAATATACCTTTCAAAACTACCGTCAAGTATCTTGGAGTTCTTCTTGATAAGAGACTTACTTTTAAACATCACGTCACACATATTCGTGAGAAGGCCTTCCAAAGATATATGCTTCTCTACTCATTTTTCAAGAGTTATACGTCTTTAAATATCAAAATAATGCTGCACAAAGTATTAATTCGATCTTACATGACATACTGCTGTGAAATGTGGGCTCAAGGACATACACAAGATCTTAAACAACTAGACGGACTTCAACGAGCCATCTGTAGAACCATCACTGGGGCGGACTATCTCATCCGAAATAGCCAACTGTATGATGATCTTGGGATACTATACTTTTCAGATTATATCAAAACTCTTCGTACAAAATTTATAGTATCCCTCCACAACCATCCAAATCCACTAATAAGTAAAAATATACCGGTTCCTCTTACATGACAGTATCAATTTGCTCACTCTACTATTGGTAGATAACGTTGCCTTGAAATATTTTAGGTTATAACTTATATGATCTCTTACACTTCTTTCAAAAGGAAAGAGTCAAATTCGACCTGGTACTTATGAAGAAAGAGTCATTGGGGGGGAGGGAAACCTTCACTCTGCTTGGACTACATTTTTTCCTTTTTTCCGCTAGATAGCAGGGCATAGTTTGTTATAAACTGGTGTTCAAAGATATCTGACACACTATTTTATGATCGCGTAAGCAAACTTTCTAACCACGAGATAAGTCACAACCAAAGATATTTAAAAATTTATAAACTTTGAAATAGTTCCGCTAGTTTGCAATAGATGGCACTATTATTGGGACGATTAAAGAAAGTGCAGGGGGAAAATCATGATGTAGATTAAGCATAAATTATTCTCAGAATTGCCAATACGAGTGGTTTCCAGCTATACCCAATGTTGTTTTACAAGCACAAGAGGGGGCAACGGAATTTTGAATTCTATAATGCGGGTATATTTATGTACGATTGGCAACACTGACTAGTATCTTCACCATGTAGACTATTCATAGAAGTAATAACTAAAGAAGCCACACTTACACCAAATTATAGATCGCTATCGATTAGCAGGTATCTTTGAACGCCAGTACGTACACTGACGTTCAAAGATATGACCTACGATTTTCTGATCGTGTAAGTGAACTTTCCAACCACGGGATAAGTCAGAATCAAAGACATAAAAAAATTGACAAACTTTGAAACAGTTTTGCTAGTTCTCAATAGGTGGCACCATTGTTGGGACAGTTAAAAAACTATCAGAGAAAATAATTATGTAGATTAAGCATTCATAATTATTATCAAAATTGATAATATCAGCGGTTTCCAGTTAAACCCAGTGTTGTTTTGCTATCAGTTGAGTGGGATGAAAAATTGAATTCTGTACTACGGGAATATTTATATACAATTGGCAACAATTACTATTATTTTCGACATTTATCCATAGAAACAATAACTAAAGAATCCACATTTACACCAACAAATTATCGATCACTATCGATTAGTGGGATCAGATATCTTTGAACGTCAGTGGACATAAATGTACCCGCATTTGAGTAGAATCCAATATTTCATCCACCTCTGCTAATTGTAAAATAACACTGTGTTTAGCAGGAAACCGCCGATAGTGTTAATTATGAGAATAATGTATGTCTAATCTACATAATCATTTTCTCCGACAATATTTTAACCGCTCTCAATAATGGTGCCACCTATTGAGAACTAGCGGAACTGTTTCCAAGTTTGTATTTTTTTTATATCTTTGGTTCTGACTTATCCAGTGGTTAGAAAGTTTGCTCACACGATCATAAAATCGTAGGTCAAATATCTTTGAACGTCAGTATAGAATCTTATCGATATTGTAACTGCCGATCTCTCATTGTTACCAAAGCTTAGAACAGTAAGGGGAAATATTGTTGTAGGTCCAGATGATGCTATGTGCATATCAACATTAAGAAACTGTAATAGGGAATAATATTACATGTCCAGGAATTCATGTCTCTGCATGAAAATGTCTAATATTAGACACCTCTGCTATAAAATCCATAACTAGTTTTAAGTGTATTGCCAACTTTAACAAATCGATAGTTACGATATCGATCTAAATACCATAACAGTGAAATAACAAAAATGGCGGTTCGCGCCTAAAAACTATCGGAGCCGAAATTTTATGTCAATAGGTATGCATTTTATAAAAAACCAAAGAATTTGTATTAATTCTAGTATATCTACAAGGATCCAAGAACATTTAAGGCAAAATATTATGATGTTAAATTGAGATATGTGACGTTCGTTGGATTAGTAGGGAACAGAAAGTTTCACATAAACTTTTATGTGTTATTTTAGATTTGTTACAACCGTCAAGGAAATCAGTGATTACTACAGTTTTCTTCGAAACATCAGACGAATGTGTGTGATATGGGCTTCGAAGACCAACCACAACAAATGAAGGGCTATGGAAGACAGCAGAGAGGCCAGTTTTTCTTCACCTCGATATACCAGGAAATATTTACATATGTGAGTATTAAGATATTACAATCAGTCACCAAATTCATGTCTATGTACATTACACATGTTTAGAACGTGTTCCTAACAACTTTAGTAATATATGATTGATGGTTTGTTAGTACTAGTCATCAAACACATGCCAGTTTAATATATATTTTCTATTTCACAATTACCTATCATGGAGTGTTACAAATTGGGTGAAGGTTACTATGTCCCAGCCACTATAGGAGCTTGCTAAATGCCTTGAAATTGCCTTTGATTTATAGTATTGATTAGTAGAAATTGATGTGATAACTGGGAGAGCTATATGCCCATCCAACCCGCACTAAATATGTACCTTATTGCATACAAAAATCGTCGTGCGTGAATGAAGAATATGGCTATATTTCGTTAATGTAACAGTGGGTTTCAGTGTTGCCAACGTAGTAATAATACTGCACACCTAATCAAACATATCCTAACCTCTCACATAATACTACTCACCTAATCAAACTTAACCTACCTCTCCCATAATACTACACATCTAATCAAACCTAACCTAACATGTCACATAATACGACACACCTAATCAAACCTAATCCAACCTCATAATACTACACACCTAATCTAACCTAACCTGTCACATAATACTACACACCTAATCTAACCTAACCTAACCTCTCTCATAATACACACCTAATCTAATCTAACCTGTCACATAATACTACACACCTAAGCTAACCTAACCTAACCTCTCTCATAATATTACACACCTAATCAAACCTAACCTAACCTCTTTCACAATAATACACACCTAATCAAACCTAACCTAACATGTCACATAATACTACACACCTAACCAAACCTAACCTGTCACATAATACACACCTAATCTAACCTAACCTAACCTAACCTCTCTCATAATGCTGCACACCTAACCAAACCTAACCTGTCACATAATACTACACAGATGTAGTAACATTCCTCACGTTTAATATAATTTCGTTTGCACATATTGTCTACCTTGCTACTCGTGTCAGTAGCCATCTAATGGAAGTGGATCGTAATTCCAAGAAGAAAATATGGCGACTATCATAATAATTACATTTAGTTCATTCAGTGTATGTTTTGTGATATATTAAATGTTTTAATATGGTGGCAATTCCGTAGGGGTATATATAGTATAGTAAAATAAGAATTGAAATGTGTTGTGGCTCTTATAAAAGTATAGAGAATTGGCTCCTAGCGCTACATTGGCAGTGATAAAAGTGTGCAATATTCGTTCATTGGCCGGTGGATACTCTACCTTGTCCACAAAGGGTGTTGATAACATTGATATGTGCCTGGTAAAAAAAACTGTGTCTTGTTTAGCAATATGTGAAACAACCCATCACATTTAAAGCAATATTGTTGGGACACTAGGTGAGATAAAGTAACCAAATTCATGTATGTGTATTCATTTATTTATTTATTTATTTATTTATTTATTTATTTGTTTGTTTGTTTGTTTGTTTGTTTGTTTGTTTGTTTGTTTGTTTGTTTGTTTGTTTGTTTGTTTGTTTGTTTGTTTGTTTGTTTGTTTGTTTGTTTGTTTGTTTGTTTGTTTGTTTGTTTGTTTGTTTGTTTGTTTGTTTGTTTGTTTGTTTGTTTGTTTGTTTGTTTGTTTGTTTGTTTGTTTGTTTGTTTGTTTGTTTGTTTGTTTGTTTGTTTGTTTGTTTGTTTGTTTGTTTGTTTGTTTGTTTGTTTGTTTGTTCGTTCGTTCGTTCGTTCGTTTATTATTTATTTATTTCACTGTGGGCTAAAGCAAGGAGATGCACTATCACCTTTACTTTTTAACTTCGTTCTATAATATGCCATTAGGAAAGTTCAAGATAACGGGATTGGAATTGAACGGGTTTCATCAGCTTCTTGTCTACTCGGATGACGTGAATATGTTAGGAGAAAATCCACAAACGATTAGGGAAAACACGGAAATTTTACTTGAAGCAAGTAAAGCGATCGATTTGGAAGTAAATCCCGAAAAGACAAAGTATATGATTATGTCTCGTGACCAGAATATTGTACGAAATGAAAATATAAAAATTGGAAATTTATTCTTCGAAGAGGTGGAAAAATTCAAATATCTTGAAGCAACAGTAACAAATATAAATGACACTCGGGAGGAAATTAAACGCAGAATAAATATGGGAAATGCGTGTCATTATTCAGTTGAGAAGCTTTTGTCTTCTAGTCTGCTGTCAAAAAATCTAAAAGTTAGAATTTATAAAACAGTTACATTACCGGCTGTTCTTTATGGTTGTGAAACTTGGACTCTCACTTTGAGAGGGAAACAGAGATTAACGCTGTTTGAGAATAAGGTTCTTAGGAAAATATTTGAAGCTAAGAGGGATGAAGTTACAGGAGAATGGAGAAAGTTACACAACACAGAACTGCACGCATTGTATTCTTCACCTGACATAATTAGGAACATTAAATCCAGACGTTTGAGATGGGTAGGGCATGTAGCACATATGAGCGAATCCAGAAATTGATATAGAGTATTAGTTGGGAGGCCGGGGGGAAAAAGACCTTTGGGGAGGCCGAGACGTAGATGGGAGGATAATATTAAAATGGATTTGAGGAAGGTGGGATATGATGATAGAGACTGGATTAATCTTGCACAGGATAGGGACCGATGGCGGGCTTATGTGAGGGCGGCAATGAACCTTCGGGTTCCTTGAAAGCCATTTGTAAGTGTTTGTTTATTTCTTTATATAAGCTTAAATCAAGATAATAGAAGAATAAGAAACAGGTGGGACTTTATTAATTATAAAGTAACCTGAATATGTTGCGCAAATATTGAGGCACACTGTACGTTGACCTATAATCTTATCGTAACAGGTGGCCCCAGCGTAATATTCTGGATTTCTCCCTCTTTGCGTAGGAGAACGAATTCCGCTCTGGTAGAAAGAAGCTCCCTAATTTCTTTGTTGCTAGGCGATAAGATATTCTGATGTTGGTTAGAGGAGATGTGGAGAATATGGTGGGTTTAATTTCCTCCGCTGTTGGCTTAAGATATTCACATGAGGGAGGAAAAAAAAAAGACTTTCATTTCTCTAACGTAAGCAGAAACTTTGAGAAAATACGATAATGTGCATGGGCCGTATTGATGCGGAGTACCTCCCTCTGAAGCTAACGTCCTGTGGAGAGCAAAATCTTCCCAAACTTTATCGAAAATGCTTGCGTACAGAGAATTGTTTTGTTCGAGTTCAACTCAAAGTTTGTTTAAATTAATTTAATTCCTCATTAAGTACGAATACCTTCTTACAAACATAGTAGGGTTAAATTATAACCAAGCAGTTTTATGACCATCTTAATTGGGAAAGAATCTTTCATCTTAACTGATATCAAGTATAATATGTTCCTAAATTTTGAATGAGAAATATATCGGATCTGAAATACATGGAGCAATCGAAAATTAATGGCATATTGCACGTATGGACGAATTCAGAAATGCATATAGAGCAGCCGTGGTGAAAATATGACTCACGACCACATTGTGGCTCTCAATGATAGCTATGCATTTCTCTTGCTTCCTATCTCCCACAACCCCCACCCTCTCACTCACTGGAGTCGAACTCCGTTCCATTTGTATTTGTCTCTGACCTGCGAGTGGCGTATCGTCGCAATGTCTCTCTCGAAACCATGTACCTCTGCAAAAACGAAAGTTTCAAGTAGGATGGGAGGACGCATTTTTTTGCTGCTAATATGATGAGGATATCAAATGTATAATTTCTTCACAAGTATTACAAGGAAAACGGTTGTATAACATAAAACGGCATTATAAGTTACTGCATGTTACTGATGAAACATTAAAAGGTTAAGTGTTATTATTATTATTATTATTATTATTATCTCTGTACGTCGATCGTTTTTCAGCAGGAGTACGAATAAGCGGTTAGATCTTCAATTTAGACTCATAGATTTATAATGTGATGTTAAATGAAAACTAGCTGTAAGGCCTTGACAAATGTTGAACTTTTCAAATCTTTGCCAAAAATAAATAGGCCTATCCGAAGCTTCGTTCTTTCGCTTGCTCTGTTTTCAAGCCATGTTCGCTACAACTTACGTTTGTGAAAAATTATTTTCAACAATGAACAAAGTAAAAACCAAATTTAGATCACGACTAACAGACAAATACCTTCGTGATCAACTACGACTGGCAGTAAGTGACATAATTCCTGATTTTGAAACTTTGTCGCAGAGACATTCTGAAGACAGTTAATTTTAGGTTGTGATAATGTGTCCTATGTTTTCTTGTTCATTTCTTTCTTCGTTACACGTACTAAACATTAGTTTGTAACCTTAAACTGTATAAAATTATATTTAAGTGTTTGACGTAAGGAAAATTAAAATCCGTTAATAAGTCAGACAGTTGCTTCACTTCCCCTTCGGGTATCCGCCTCCCTCCATAGGTGCTATGCACGTTGCAGGTTACACAGTGGCTCGGCGCACGATCACATTTTCGCCACGGCTGATATAGAGTGCTAGTTGGGTAGCCGGAGGGAAAAGACATTTGGGGAGGCCGAGACGTAGATGGGAGGATAATACTAAAATAGATTTGAGGGAGGTGTGATATGATGGTGGGACTGGATTAATCTTGAATAATTTCGAGGGAAAAATTGTTCCGGAGCTGGGTATCGAACCCGGGACCTTTGGTTTAACGTACGTTAAACCAAAGGTCCCGGGTTCGATACCCGGCTCCGGAACAATTTTTCCCTCGAAATTATTCAAATCAACTTTACAGGGAGTTATACCTGAAATCTTGATTTGGATTAATCTTATCACGCTAGGGACCAATGACGGGCTTATGTGAGGGCGGCAATGAAATTTATAAGTGCAGGATTAAGACTGTTGTTGTAGGTAATTGTGAGATAGCCTACAGCTGAAACTATTTCAATATTTTACATTTCGATTGCATAAAGACATAATCCGAAATTTCGTTGTAGGTGGGTTTCTTACTAACATCTAGATATTTGAGAAGCGGGTAATATTACCAGTATGTGGTAGATACTCATTCTGTTTCGTCTTTATACAGACGACATAATCCGTCTTTAATAACAGGATGTCGAATTCCTGTAAAACCTTTGGAAATGAAATGGCTGTAGTCTTAAAGCCTTTTGCCGTTTCTTTATGCACATTCATATAAGAGCGACTTCTTATTTATCTGTTTCCTTTCTTACTGAGGGCTCCCCACTGTATTAATTCCCTACGGCAGCTCATAAATATTTTGTTCTTGTGTGTCTTTGCCTGTAATGAATGCTAATATAGCTACTGAGAGGCGCTTCAGTTACCCCAGGGGGAGGGATTCTCTAATTGCAGTGCAATTCCTAACAGTAGGAATAAAACATGAAGCTGGCAATGGATACGGACTTTAAGAAATTGAACAAGAAGAAGAAGAAAATTATGAAGCAAGAGATAAAGGGAACTACGAGGTCAGAGGAGAACAAAGTGTGTATTCGCCGGAGCCTTTTAAATAACAAATGATACACAAGGATGTTAGCAAAAGATGTCAGTCCCATCTTTTGTGGACAACCTAAAAGTTAATTATGGACTAAACTTTGTCCTTTGTCTTAAAAGAAGGATATTGCAGTTAGTAAGTTCTTATTTAATGACGATGGCAAAATGTACATGATATTTAAAGTAACAATATCATGTCATATGGCCACCGGCGTAGCTCAATCGACTGAGGCTCTGGCCTGCCGGTCCGCAGTTGCAGTCGGGCTAGGGTTCGATCCCTCCTTGGATTGATTTCCTGGTTGAGTTTTCCCCGACGTTTTCTCCAACCATAAGGCGAATGTCGGGTAATCTAAAGGTGCGTACACACGTTGCGAACAACAACGAACGAATGATGAAGCAAACCACAAACACAAGAACACAAGAAATACATCACACTAACATACGAAAACAAAAACACACACAAGATAATAATAATAATAATAATAATAATAATAATAATAATAATAATAATAATGATTTATTTAACCTTCTCTAACACTCAACCAGGAGTAAAAACTGCATTACAAAAAGACTACAAATGTACAAAGTACACTACAATTTTACACACAAAACTGAATAAGATAATAATAAAATGTAAACAACAAGTAAGTAGAAATCAGACATAGTATATAACATACAGAAAGAAAGGAAAAAGCATAATAAAATGTGAACAGCAGGTCAAAATAAATGAGGCATACAGAGTATAAAGAATAAGACAATTTTTGATAATAATAATAATAATAATAATAATAATAATAATGATAAAAATAGTAATGATGCTAATAATAATAATTATAATAATAATAATGATAAAAATAGTAATGATGCTAATAATAATATTAATAATAATAATAATAATAATAATAATAATAATAATAATAATAATAATAATGATAATAATAATAATGACAAGACCCAGTCAGAAGTAAGATAATACACAATAACCAAAGCCTCGAACAAGTGCAAAATTTTAATTATCTGGGTTGTGAAATATCTTATCAAAATGAAAAAGATGTGAACAAGAAAATTACCAAATTTATACAAATTCTAGGAATAATAAACAATACATAGAAAGCTAAATTAGTACAAAAATCTGCAAGAATAAAAATATATAATACACTAGCATTACCCTCCCTTTTATACGGAAGCGAGATTTGGACATTAAAGAAAAAAGACATGAACAGAATCAAAGCAACGGAAATGAAATTTTTCAAGACAGCAGGATTTACGCCTTTAGACCGAAAAAGGAACGAAGAAATTTTAGAACAATTAGAAGTAGAGTCAGTAGAAGAAAAAATCAGCAGATACAAATTCAATTGGCTAGATCATGTAAGAAGAATGGAAAATTCAAGAATCCCAAAAATTATGATGCAGTATAAACCTAGAGGACATCGTCGACCAGGAAGACCTTTAAGAAGACTGCTAGATGAGGTCGAAACAGGTCTACAGAGGCCTAATTCGTGAAGGATGACGATGATGATAATAATAATAATAATAATAATAATAATACTAATAGTAGTAATAAAATAGTGCAGTACAAAGCATACAATGAATACAATATTTTTAAGTACACACAGGAAGGAAAATTATGACTATATATAGCTCAACTTATCACATTAGAGATATACCATTATCGGAAAATATGAAAACAAAAATATAAAATAAGTTGAATATCACTAGAACATAAAAAAATGTGAATACGTGTAAACATGCAATACAACATTTGTCATAATAGTAAGTTAGTTTGGCAACTCGTCATAAGATAATTTTCTAACTTGGATTTGAAAGATTTCGATGTTCGGCAGCCCTTGACTTCAGGCGGCAGAGAGTTCCAGTGACGAGAGGTAGCAACAGTGAAAGATGAGGAATAGAGAGATGATGTGTGAAGTGGAATTTCTAGCGTGTTATCGCATTGTGATCGAATATTAATATTATTATGATAGCGAGAGAGAGTATGAAAACGAGCGAATAAATAATAGGGGGGTGAAGTGTGCATAATTCGATATAAGAGAGAAAGTGAGTGCAGATTTCTCCTCTCATGTAACCTAAGCCATGATAACTTCTCGAAACAAGGTGAGATATGATCATAGTATCGAACATTACAAATGAAGCGGACGCACGCGTTATGAACACGTGTCCTCATTAAAAAACAGAATTACAACATAGCATACAGAACAGAAAACACACTACAAAGACATCTCAACACACAAACAACACAAACAAATAAATGCAACCACAAAGGTGTATACAAACTCACATGCAATAGTTGCGACAGTTTCTACATTGGACAGACAGGCAGATCATTCCAAACTCGATACAAAGAACACATTAAAGCAATAACCAGAGGACACAATACATTTACATATCCCGAACACATAACTAATGCCAATCACACATACAATAACATAAATACAGACATGGAAATCCTACACATACAACCCAAAAACCAAAAACTCAACACACTGCAACAATATGAAATATACAGACACACTAAAACACACCCTAATCAAATTCTCAACACACATATCAATTTCAAAACACACACACTATTTGACACAACTCTTCATCACACGAACGCACCCACACAATAGGCAGCGAAGTTGAGATAGCGCCGAGATCTAGTAGGCTCTGAGGATGGTGTCAAGTAGCACCGAAACAGCTGTAAGCCGCACATGCTTACGTAATTAACACGAGTAAGATCGCCATTTAATCAATTATTTAGGTTTTAGGGCTCCTATAATTTGAGTTATGAATTGTGAATTTTAAATTACAAAGTGATTTAAAATATCTTGAAAGCCACTCCTACTCAATGACCAACTCTGTGCTTGAACCCAAGACCTGTACTGTACTCCAACCAGGAGAAAGTCTCAGGGGAATGAGACGCAGCGGGGTAATGCTGTGAATGAATGTTGATGTTATAAAATGTCATAAGGTTGCACACGTGGGTACACGCATCTCCATTGGCTAACTCTCAAAGCACAAACGATAACACTGATACATACTTATACTACCCTAATTACAAAATTAGATCACGGTTAATCTCCTGGTCTTTTAATCCCTCCATACAGGAAATAACATATGCAGGAGAGCGCATGTTTTTTAAACTGACGTTATAAAGATAATATTATCTATCTACTTCGCTCCAATAGTATATAATTTATTTACAAGAAATAGTCTGCCCAGGCATCCTGGGTTGCCAAAAACACAGAATAACACACATTTAAGAACAATAACGATTACAGTAAAATAGATTTTATTTTATTTTCTTGGGTTATTTTACGACGCTGTATCAACATCTAGGTTATTTAGCGTCTGAATGATATGAAGGTGATAATGCCGGTGAAATGAGTCCGGGGTACAGCACCGAAAGTTACCCAGCATTTGCTCTTATTGGGTTGAGGGAAAACCCCGGAAAAAACCTCAACCAGATAACTTGCCCCGACCGGGATTCGAACCCGGGCCACCTGGTTTCGCAGCCAGACGCGCTGACCGTTACTCCACAGGTGTGGACTGTAAAATAGATGAGTCAAATTGAAATGTGAACTAAGAGCTTAAATTTAAAAAAATAATAAATTTGTACATATATTGTAACAATCACACGCTAACGTATAGAAAGAGGAAGGGAGATTATGATATTCCGTACAAATGATTTTTCAGAATCGCCACAGATCCTTTAATGCTAGAAGTAATTATTTTTGGAATGATCATGGATTCCAAACGTTTTGATAGTGTTTACAGTTGATCGTGGGATGGTGCCCCTCGCTCCGATCATTAAACCATGTACTTCCCAGGTGCCTTCCATCTGATATTTTTCTCGAAAATACGGAATAGTAGGCTCATAAATTTGTTGTTTCTCTTTGTTGATCTCGGATGGTTGGCTCTGGCTCATCTCAAATCTAACAGTTGGGTCCAGTATAAAGCCTTTACTGTTAGTCTTGTCTAGAGCCACGATGTCCGCTCTTCTAATTATTATTATTATTATTATTATTATTATTATTATTATTATTATTATTATTATTATGATGCCTATGTAATATTTCCTGGTCTAGAACGGTCGATAATATTCACAGCATGGATTCCTCCGGGAGGAAAGTAATGTTAGTAGATTGACTTCAAGTAAAAGAATTCTTTCGTTATGCAAAACTCTATTGCACATTCCTTTCACGGTTAATCTCCTGGTTGGAGAACAGTATAAACAGAAACCTAGAAAGTAAAATGTTGTTCTAGATTCATAGGCGTAACGTAGCTCTAAAAGCTGATGAAATATGACGTAGTAACACGCAAAATAATTTAAAAAGTGAAAGTTGTACGAAGTCAGTAATATAATTTTATTAACGGATTTCAAACTCGAAGCCTGAATTGTAAGGAGCCTGGGGTGCATTGTCCGTGTTGTATCGAAAATCAATTTATTAATTGGCACATGTGCCTTTGAGGATATATTAGACTAACTCGACTCTGGCTGATTTTTTGTGCGTTTTTATCGGCAAACGTCCGCGAGTGTGGTGAGGGCCGCTTGTATCAGATCTGATAATCCGACATGCTGTCATTATTAGATCACTAATGACCCTCAGCTCTAATAACACGATCGCTCTCGTCAATGAGCCAGCAGCAACTCTGCTTGTTACGGGCCGTCGATAATGGTGACATCCAGTGAAACAGCGCAGAAACTACAGATCACAAACCGTGTTGTTTGAAGTTCCTTATGCAAGTGGCGTTGAATATTGGGACTGTTTGGACAGTTAATGTTGGGAGAAAACACAAGGAATAACAGATTTAGGAAATAGGGCTGAAATAACAGGAATATCGGAAACAAAACTGATCGCAAAGAGAACAAATTGTAAAGACTGTTATACTTCTACTACTGTACGTCATGCTATTTTTGACCAATAAAACGGTACGAAAGGATGCGTTTCCACCAATCATGGCTGCTTATCGATACAATTTTATCACTTCCCTAGCATTTATTTATTTTTATCACTTCCCTAGCATTTGTTGGTTTTTATCACTTCCCTAGCATTTATTTATTTTTATCACTTCCCTAGCATTTATTTATTTTTATCACTTCCCTAGAATTTGTTTGTTTTTATCACTTCTCTAGCATTTATTTATTTTTATCACTTCCCTAACATTTATTTGTTTTTATCACTTCCCTAGCATTTATTTATTTTTATCACTTCCCTAGCATTTATTTATTTTTATCACTTCCCTAGAATTTGTTTGTTTTATCACTTCCCTAGCATTTGTTTGTTCTTATCACTTCCCTAGCATTTATTTATTTTTATCACTTCCCTAGCATTTATTTATTTTTATCACTTCACTAGCATTTATTTATTTTTATCACTTCCCTAGCACTTATTTTTATCACTTACCTAGAATTTATTTATTTTTATCACTTCCCTAGCATTTATTTATTTTTATCACTTCCCTAGCATTTATTTATTTTATCACTTCCCTAGAATTTATTTATTTTTATCACTTACATAGCATTTATTTACTTTTATCACTTCCTGTAGGATTTATTTATTTTTATCACTTCGCTAGCATTTATTTATTTTTATCACTTCCCTAGCATTTGTGTTATATCACTTCTCTAGCATTTTTTTTCTTTGTTTGCCAAATTTAAAAATTCTTTACGGTACTATAAAACAAGCTTTGCGATCGTCATTTGTTTCCCGCATAGATAGTCAACTGAAAAAGGCGGCTCCGTTCAAACGTTTTGGTGAAGCTAACATTAGTAAAACATAATTTTAGTAAGTAAATTAATATTTTGTTGTATTACAGTTCATTATTTCTTCTAATCTCTATGTACTTTATTCTAATCCTGTAATAGTCAATTAAAAATCCTACTCGAGTTTTGATTTTCACTAGATAAATGAAAACCTCTAGTGAGATTACTGTTGACTATTACACTCTTACTACGTCATACTACTTTTGACCAATAAAACGGTACGAAAGGACGTATTTCAACCAATCATGGCTGCTTATCGCACAATTTTATCGCGTCCCTAGCATTTGTTTAATTTTATCGCATCCCTAGCATTTGTTTAATTTTATCGCGTCCCTAGCATTTGTTTCTTTGTTTGCCAACATTTGAAACTGCGCTGGTCTAGACGTCAAACAAAAAAAAAATATATATATAAAATTACAAACCACTCCAGTCGATGCACAGCAGTTTCAAATATGACTCGCATTGGCATTCAAGAACAAGAATTAATAAAAATCACTGATCATACCTATGCATCTTCTGAAATCCGATTTACAAATAAATGAAGAGCACCATTCGGAAATTCTGAATAAGTTGAATACACCATGTAGGCCTAAATCAACGAGTTCCACTTCTATTACGCACACGTCCAATATAACATCAATTGAACCACCAACCACATTCAAATTTGAAAATTGTACACTCAATAATTATTCCTTTTAAAATTATTCATTCGGAAATCCTGAATAAGTTGAATACACCATGTAGGCCTAAATCAACGAATTCCACTTCTATTACGCACACGTCCAATATAATATCAATTGAACCACCAACCACATTCAAATTTGAAAATTGTACATTCAATAATTATTCCTTTTAAAATTATTCATGTTTATTTTTTATGTCATCGTCGTTAATTAAAACTTTTCTAACACTTGTGTATATTAGTTAGGTTATGTTATAGCTTCTGCTATATGATATTATGGATAGTCACGTATCAGAGATTGTTTAATATTACGATTTATTGAAAATCATCTGTCAAGTGACGTTGATTACTGGGATTCGGATAATTGAAGTGGAATGTTGCATTTTAATAAAAATGAAACTGAATCAACAAAGCCTTCTTGACTAGTAACATTGCCATCGTGTATAATAGATCGAGAACTTCTCTACGAGAAGGCATTGCTCACTACTGCCATCTAGCATGCATTATAGCGAAATATTTGTAATGTTGAGATGGTACAATAATACATTTGAAGACAGTTGTATTTTCTTAAGTCAATTAATATTTTATTGTATTGGAGTACTTCGTTACTTCTAATCTTTATATACTTTCTTCTAATCGTGTAATAGTCAATTAAATCCCACTCGAGTTTTGATTTTCTCTAGATAAATCAAAACGTCTAGTGAGATTACTGTTGATAAAATCCTGTAGATACATATTTGTATATCAGTACTACTTCATCTTTGGAATTGAACGGGTTACATCCACACACGATTAGGGAATACACGTAAATTTTACTTGAAGCAAGTAAAGCGATAACTTTGGAAGTAAATCCCGAAAAGACAGAGTATATGATTATGTCTCGTGACCAGGATATTGTACGAAATGGAAATATAAAATTTGGAGATTTATCCTTCGAAGAGGTGAAAAAATTCAGATAACTTGGAGCAACAGTAACAAATATAAATGACACTCGGGAGGAAATTAAAAGCAGAATAAATATGGCAAATGTCTTTTATTATTCAGTTAAGAAGCTTTTGTCATCTAGTCTGTTGTCAAAAAATCTGAAAGTTAGAATTTATAAAACAGTTATATTACCGATTGTTCAGTATGGTTGTGAGACTCGGACTCTCACTTTGAGAGAGGAACAAAGATTAAGGGTGTTAGAGAATAAGGTTCTTGCAAAAATACTTGGGGCTAAGAGGAATGAAGTTACAGTAGAATGGAGAAAGTCACACAACGCAGAACTGCACGCATTGTATTCTTTACCTGACATAATTAGGAACATTAAATCCACAAATTTGAGATGGGCAGGGCATGTAGTACGTATGGGCGAATCCAGAAATGCATATAGAGTGTTAGTTGGGAGACCGGAATGGAAAAGACCTTTGGGGAAGACGAGACGCAGGTGGGAGGATAATATTAAAATGGATTTGAGGAAGGTGGGGTGTGATGGTGGAGACTGGGTTAATCTTGCTCAGGATAGGGACCGATGGCGGGCTTATGTGAGGGCGGCAATGAACCTGCGGGTTCTATAAAAGTCATAAGTAAGTAAGTAGGCCCTAGGAAACGTCTAAAATGTCCACATTTACTTTTACTTACACAATTCCTTTTACAATTTTTAATATTTCGAGGTTGAATTTTCTCGCTAATGTCCTCAGAATATCCATTTATGTAGATTGAATTTTATTTATTTTGTTAGTTGATAATGCCATATCACTGACTCGCTGTATGGATGTTCTGTATAATTGTTTTGTAAATGCATATTTAATATTTTAATATTCCTTTGCAGAACGAAAAGTTACTTTTTTCGGATCATATTTCTGCACATTTAAAGTACAAAAATAAAATTCTTTCAATCATTTATTATCATAATACACTGCTCTCTTAAATTGACTGAGTATATTGGGAATTAAATCAGTGGCTTTCCCAAAACACGTTATGAAATGTTTCATATAAAACAATTTTTATCTCGAAAGGGAAACAAAAACGAGCAAAATTGTATTCATCTCTTTAGTTTGAAATATATCAAAGAATAACCCCCTGAAATTAATGACATTACATACAGTTCACCTTGTATATTTTCATCAGCTGGAAAGCTACCCCAATAAGCTGTGTACTCTCGGAATTATTGTAGCATATTATGACTCGTGGCTTATGTGCTTCTAATTCGAGATCAACGTCTGTTATTCCTTTATTTCTATTAGCTGGAATAGCTAATATCAGCAGCCTAGCTAGCATTATTGTCACGTATTGTGGTGTCAGGTTTATTAGCTTCTATTTTCTTGTCGATTTGTACTGCAATGTCCCACAGTACAATGGTAGTATTACTTTTGTCATAACAGCGCTCACATCATGCAGATATCAGGGTTCAACAACTGCTTCTCGCATTCCATGCAAATTTCATCATGTATTAATTTCCATACATTGTTATGTCTAACAAGATATTCATGTGGACCGAATCTAGAACATCCGAAACCACACTGCCTGATGTACCTCAAATTCTTGAGGTAATCTAACCAGAACTTCATAATACGTTATTATTATTAGTTGTGGAAAACTCAGGTGTGACACTTTAAAAAATAAAGATCATAATGAGTGAGTGGCGTGCGGCCGATATTGGTGACACAAAAGGAACCAGAAAGCAACTGTTTATGTGAAAATAAATGAACTGTTGTGGGAGTGGGTTCTTCATGACTTTTCAAAGAACAAGCCAATTTCTGGATCTATTCTTCAAAGCAAGCTATTGAACTGGGAAAGAAATTAAATAAACCAGAATTCAAGGCTTCTAATAGATGGCTCCTAGTCCAATTAATTAATAATGTGCAATGATATCCAGTATTAGAGTATAGTGTTAGATATTAAATAGAATGAGATTAGTGAACTTTAGTAATGTTTAATGACTAAAGTGAGTTACGATAATATTTACACAGAAAATGAGATTTTAATCAAGATGATTCACCAACGTAATAAGGGACAGAAAGCTGATTTAATGTGATGAGTGTTAAACGGAATATTTTGTACTTCTTGCAGTTTGCGGCATGCCATTTTGTTTTTCATGTATATGAATGCCAAAATATTCCATTTTAATGTCACACCTGAATAACACGGAAACCTGTCCACAACGGAAAAAAAAATAGGACCATGTCACTTCCGTCTTGAACAGGTTTCACTGTATTATATTATTTAGATATAGTACGATTCTTGGCTTGGATAGACATTAATAGACTCGATAAGTACCAGAAATGTCGTAAATTTCTGTATATATGGCATGGTGCACTTAACCGAAAACCCTGAAGTTCAAGTTGTAAGGAGAAAATTTTACTATCAATGGCTTTAGAGATCGGAAAGATACAAGCGAAGCAGTTGCTGTTTTTATATCCCGGCGCAAGATGCCACAGTAAGATTTTTAATTTGGGCATAACTTCAGTTAAGAATGCAACAACATACACACGAGGTAACTGCTTTTGCTACTAATGCTGGCTTTAAATTGCACAGAATACAGCGAGCGGTCTTAAATTCCCAGACTTTAATGTTTCATATCCCCGTATGCGGATGTAGTTTTGCATGCTAACCTAGCTATAAGCTGCAGCATTATATTCCTTTAAAATTTTATGACTCGTGCAACGTATAGGGATCTGGTGCAGTATTTTTCTCTCCCCCTCGCTGCTCTGCGCTCCTTCGTTTACTGTAAGAATGATTTCGACTTCCACCTCACGATAGTCACACAAAGTCAGGGAGTAACGTTCGAGATGAGCCGTATATTGTAACCCCGAGCACACACGCGTACTCTGACTCAGAACCCGCGCATGCGCTTCCTAGGGAAATAATTTAAGGGTGCTCTGCAATAACAAGGTATGTGTAAGAAGTGGGTTTTGGCAGTAAGTAAAAGTGACTTTGTTTTCAGTAACAAAGAAAGGCTTTTGTATATCTGCGTTTTTGAATTAGTATTAGTGATAGTTTATATGTATAAATTTCATGTAGATAATTTGTTTAAACAAAAGCCGCCCTAAATAAGGGTTCGATAGATCGGCCTACTAATCAATTCATAAAGAATAATAAGTAAACAAAACAATTTTGTGACACTTGGAAAGAAAAAGAAAAAACATTAAGATAAGAAAACGTAGGAAATCATTTACAATAAAAATTTTGTTGGGTACAAATGATTACTAATTATAGCTAAGGATGATTTTAACACGTGAGATCCTATGGCATCAATCGTTGCATCAGAAATTTTATATTGTTTAAGTTGATTTAAAGTTTCTCGTGGGATCGTGCCACGGGCACCGAACATGAGCCCAAAAACTGTCCAATGTGTGATGTGGTATTGTGCTCCAAGATGCTGACAACAAGGCTCATATATGACTTGTTTTTCACGACACACCTCTTGTGGCTGTTGCTCATGCATCTCAAAACGGATTGTGGGATCAAGAATGACACCCTTATCCTTCTGCCGATGAATTATGATGATACTTTACTCTTTCGAATTCTGCACACCTCAACACCAAATTACCTTTCGTCTCGTTTCTCTTATCTATACTGTAACCACGACGTAAATACCAGATCACTTATCTGTGGCACGCTAAATATACCTCTTCATAGAACATCTTGTTATTCCTCATCTTTTACAATATCCACCTCGCGTCAATGGAATTCCTTGTCACAAAGTATTAGGGGCTGCAAGACAACAAACACCTTTAAGAACAGCTTAAAAGATAACCTTATTAGCATTTCACTCCAATCATACTGATTTAAAATATTACTGACTACACTGTTGCTTTTTTTCTTTAGACATCATCCTGATTGTGCTGCATTTTCAAAATTGTCTCATAATAATCTCTTTCTATTATCTAATATAATTTGAAATATATTAACATTCTATGTATTTTAGTTTAATTCTGCTACCCAGTTTATTTCAGTGTTTAATTAATAGTTCATAGTATTTTGTTGTTTAATTCGTAAATAACTCTTGTATACATGTAACTCTCATCTAAATCAAATTGTTGAATTCTTTGTAAGTTCATGCATATGTATATACACTTTTTGCTGGTTGTGTGGAAGAGAAGGCCTTACGGCCTTAACTCTGCCAGCTAAAATAAATCATTATTATTATTATTATTATTATTATTATTATTATTATTATTATATCAGCACGTCTAGTAGAGCCATCAGAAGAGACGCAACCAACTTGCTCATAAACCTCATAGGAAGCATTCTGACGGATTGAAGCTGCGATGAGAGAACGAACCGTATTATGTCTGTTGATTCGGAGCAATTCTCCATGACGGCAGAAACCCAAGACGTGAGGAAGCGTTTCTTGCTCGTCGTATCTTCTGCAACGGGTTGAGTCAAGAGTTCTACCAGGGAGAGTACGTGCAGGTATTGTATTACAGTTCATCTTAATGGCTTGCGTCCACTGACTGCTCGAAAGTCCCTTTTTGGTTAAGATCCACGAATTATCTTTCTTCCAGTGAGAATAGAAAACAACTCCCAAACCTTTAGTCAAAATCTCGTTATTGACTTTGTTCTTTTGAAACAAGTAAAATACTCCGACTTACCTCGTTATTGCAGGTACAAGATACAACAGCGAATCTTCAGGCCAGTTTGCATATGTAGAGACAAAGGCATTATTTTTGGTGTAAATAAAAAAAAAATGCCTCACACAAGAAGAGCTTGAATTATTTTTTATTCATTTCATTTTCCACAGCAAGAATAGTGAAACAAATACAGACGTTTCTGTGAAAATAAACCTCATTCTTTTATGAACAAAGTATGTTATTGTTTTCCTACAAAATTACAGGACTTTAAAATCTTGCGTGAATTTCAGTAACCCTAATCTCATTTGTGCAAATCTGTCCTGATATATATGTTATGTCTAAGGACCGAATTTTTATGTAATTACATATTATATTCCTTTCAACCTAACCGTAAATAAATAACAAATCTTTGCGAATCTTGTAATTACCATTAATATATTAAAATTTGATTCTACATATTTTTGCATATTTATCCCACATTACATATTATGGCTTGGTATTACGTAAATCTACATAATTGGTGGTTTTATTAATTTTTACTTCTTTAGAAGGAAAAAGAAAACTGCTGCTGGGGAAGTTTACAATTTGAAATAAGCCTTTTTACCTACCCCAGAAAGGATATATTTCAGGACAAAACATAACATCTAAGTTCCAGGAAGTAAAAGAGGCACTCACCCTTTACCGCCCACTGTAAATATGAGTGAATGAAAGGCAACCTTTCTCATACAACTACTTTGTATTGTAAAAATCAAGGAGGGCATAAGCGGACGACATAGTAGTAGGGTCTAAAGACCTTACAAAGTTACAAGAAACAATAAAAATCATGGTAAAATGTTGCAATAAAAACAAATTTGGTATAAATGTGGACAAGACAGAAATGATGATATTCAAAAACGGCGGAAGAGCACCAGAAACAGTAGGAATCGTCATGAAGAACAGAAAATTAAAAATTGTACCAGACTACAAATATCTGTGCTTAACAATAGAAACCAGCGCAGATATTGATATTAAATATTTTCATGATTTTACATATTTTGGTACATATTCAGTTTATTTTTCTTACATAAATATGTACATATTTCACACCTTGATATTACATAAAAATCCGGTTCCTAGTTATGACTGTTCACGTTCCAGACCCTTCGGGTCTCGACCCTAATAAAGGACCCTACATTTCCTGTTAACACGTTACAACCAATATTTTCATACGGGGGGGGGGGATAGGAAATATTGTAAATTTAAGCCTGTTTAATTAAAAGTGTTTGCGTTACAATATTGCGTCATTCTTTTGTTACCAAATTATGTCTCCCTGGGCGACGATAAGGCAGGGAGTGATTGAATTGTATGCAGGGGAATTCTGAGTGGAGCACGCACAGAACAAATAGTGACGTAGTTGGGGTGGTACTTACCCCAGGGTCGAGAGGTGGCGGAAGTGGTTGTTACGAGGGGGAGGCGTCGCCCCCGCCGCCCCGGACCATAATGATGCTCCATCTACGCAAACAACACGAGCAAAAAGTTTAACAACGCATTTGCTTTGTTGTCGTCGTCATAACAAGGGCTGCCCCCTCGCCGGCGTTACAGAGTTGTAGTGCAGAGTAAATAATGCAGTTTAGTGGGTAGCAGTGACCCCACCAGCTGGTCATCGCTCAGATCGGAGATGTTAGACGTTCTCGTGGAAATGACCTTCAAACCATCCCCTTGTATGTGGATGTAGAATGAGTCAGAAGGAACGGAACGTGTTTGCAGCTGGGCTGTTAGGAGTGCACAACATATTTTTATTCAACGAGGCTGTAATAGATTAGGTGTAGGTCCATTTTGTAACCAGTGTTACTTACTTTCTGGGTTTTAAGGAACCCGGAGGTTCATTGCCGCCCTCACATAAGCCCGCCATTGGTCCCTATCCTGACCACCCTCAAATCCATTTTAATATTATCGTCCCATCTACGTCTCGGCCTCCCTAAAAACCAATGTTACTGGAAGCAAGTAAAGAGATAGGTTTGGAAGTAAATCCCGAAAAGACAAAGTATATGATTATGTCTCGTGACGAGAATATTGTACGAAATGGAAAAATAAAAATTGGAAATTTATCTTTTGAAGAGGTGGAAAAATTCATATATCTTGGAGCAAGAGTAACAAATATAAATGATACTCGAGAGGAATAAATAAATATGGGAAATGCCTGTGATTATTCGGTTGAGAAGCTTTTATCATCCAGTCTGCTGTCAAAAAATCTGAAAGCTACAATTTATAAAACAGTTACATTACCGGTTGTTCTTTATGGTTGTGAAACTTGGACTCTCACTTCGAGAGAGGAACATAGGTTAAGGGTTTTTGAGAATAGGGTGCTTAGGAAAATATTTGGGGCTCAGCGGGATGAAGTTACAGGAGAATGGAGAAAGTTACACAACACAGAACTGCACGCATTGTATTCTTCACCTGACATAACTAGGAACATTAAATCCAGACGTTTGAGATGGGCAGGGCATGTAGCACGTATGGGCGAATTCAGAAATGCATATAGAGTGTTAGTTGGGAGGCCGGAGGGAAAAAGACCTTTAGGGAGGCGAGACGTAGATGGGAAGATAATATTAAAATGGATTTGAAGGAGGTGGGATATGATGATAGAGAATGGATTAATCTTGCTCAGGATAGAGACCAATGGCGGGCTTATGTGAGGGCGGCAATGAACCTCCGGGTTCCTTAAAAGCCAGTAAGTAAGTAAGTGAACAAAAAAACTTTCCTTCCCAGGCAGGATTCAAACCACAAAAGTCTTAGTTACCAGTCTTATCACGCTCTGGAGTGAAGAAGGCTCTGAAATCAGCTAAAAGGGTCGGTCCGGTTTTTTTGCCACTACTGTACATATGATATTTCCGTGCAAGAATTCTGCGTTACCATACGATGAAGGATGGATAGAACAGAAAATAATTCTTTGGTCGGCGGGAAAAGGCAAAAAAATTCAATTTTTCTAATGTACGTAATCACATGAGTCTAGTACTTTTTCTAATTTTTGAAATAATAAAATTTCTTGTATTATAAATTGAAAAGGGCCTTACTTTAAGCAACATATATGAATTTCATTATTATACTTATATTCAGTTAAGAGTAAATTAAAAAGAAAATCTTTCCTGAAAAATGATTTTTTTTTTACTTATGTGCCTTTTCCCGCCGACCAAAGATTCTCTCCAGCACCGGGACTCGAATCCGGGTTTTCAGCTCTACGTGCTGACGCTTTATACACTAAGCCACACCGGATTACAGCTCCGATGCCGAATCGAATCCTCTCAGTTTAAGTTCTACCTCTCAGTTTTCCCTTTGTTGGCCTACCCTCTTGTACTGTGTCACAGAATATGTGACAGTGGCACAATGTCCAACGCACTATGTACAGAGGTGCAGTCATTACGAGTGACTAAGTGGCCGGGATTCCGACGAGATGAGGCCGTCTTGAATCATATAGGTACCGGTATTACATTAATTTTCTAAAATTTTTTATTAAAAAATATTTCATCTTGAATCTTGCGTACACTACTTTTAACACTTAAATATAAAAAATAAGCTCTATAAAAATATTTAAAAATATTTCCTTAAGAAATAGATAAAATATCCTAAACTATGTTGTTGATGTAGGTCATGAAGATATTTAATTAATTGTAGATTTTATTCTGTAAATGATTTAGTTTGTAAAAGAAATTATGCGAATTTGATATTATTTTTACATTTAATTATTAACTACTAGCCGTACCCGTGCGCTCCGCTGCACCCGTTAGAAATAAATAAAAAAGTAATTACATAATTAAAGTAGGACATTTTATCCAGGTTTATCGTTTTTGATAGAAGGATAAATCGTTTAATATGTTACTTAATTTAAATTGCGTCCAAATAATAAAAATGCGATCATTTTGGTCCAGAGAACTCATTTGGTGCAATGACAATTCCTTTAACATGTTTCTTAATTTTTATTACATGCAACCATAGTTTAATGAAGATTGACATCATTTAGATTTAATGTGTATATTTTATTTTACTTGTTATAGGTTTCCATTGAATTATGGTAATAACTTAATTTTAACCCTTGTTTTCTACGTATTCAGTAAATGGCGCTTGACCCACTATGGTTCTGAACCCTTCAAATAACTTAAATTATATTATATTATATTATATTATATTATATTATATTATATTATATTATATTATATTATATTATATTATATTATATTAAACATTCTCTGTAGGCTATCTTTCATAGCTTTCGATTGTTGCTGTCCAAGGCCCCTTATAAACGAAGTCATTTGTTTAATTCATTACACGGCCTTAGATGGCAGTTATTTTAATTTTAAAACTCATTTATCTCATTAAATATCAGTCCTATCAAAATTTTTCTAGGAATAAAACGTATCGCAAATTATTTGTAAAGAAAATTTTGTTATGTAACATTTTTCACAAAAATCAATAATAAGCGAGATATTTCGATTTATTATTATTCTGGCCCCCTTATAATCCCCCTTTTAAATAATGTATTTTGAATGCCATTTTGCCTAAAATCTAAGTTGCAACGAACTTAATTTATATTTCAATTTTCATCGAAATCCGTTCAGCCATTATCGCGTGAAAAGGTAACAAACATACAGACAGACAGACAGACAGACAGACATACATACATACATACAAACAAAAATTTCAAAAAAGCGATTTTCGGTTTCAGGGTGGTTAATTATATATGTTAGGGCCAATTATTTTTGGAAAATCGAAAATTACCTGAAAAATTTCGGCTACAGATTTATTATTAGTATAGATTTTAATATTCTGAATGATGTTTTATGAAGTGTAGGCTAATGTATGCATATTAAGCATGAAATGTTTTCTTTATCTATTAATTTTAGTATGTTATTTTACGATGCTCTATCAAATCTCATATTATTTTGCGCCTGAATGAGATGAAAGTGATAATGCCAGTGAAATGAGTCCTGGGTCCAGCACCGAAAGTTACCCAGCATTTGCTCAAATTGGGTTCAGGGAAAACCCCGGAGAAAACCTCAACCATGTAACTTTCCCCGAACGGGATTCGAATCCGGGCCACCTGGTTTCGCAACCAGACGCGTTAACCGTTACTCCACAGTTGTGAACTTGTTTATTTAGCTTTTATAATACCTGAGAGATTAAAAAAAAAATGAATTTCACTTAATTTTTCCAGAGAAATGGTGTACCTCCCCCATTAAGATCAAATATGGGTAACTTTCGCCTTTGGACTCTGGACTCATTTCGCTGGCATTATCACTTTCATATCGTTCAGACGCTAGATAAGCACAGCAGTTAAAAAAAAAAAACCTAGTGAAAACCCACTAAAAGAAAAAAAAAGTTTCACGGAGGACAAGTAAATTTGTAAATAAATTTTTTGTCAATGCACATATTTAAATACCTACTGTAAACGCATAATGCTTGTCTTCATAAACGAACATTAAGAATACCTGCTTAATCCTTGTTGGAATGTATAACCCTTGAACCAGGGAAAGCATCCAAACATTCGTTTTAGGGGAGGAGGAAGTGGAAGAGATCCAAGATAAACCTTGGTGAGGTTAGCCAACAGTATGGGGGCAATCAACGTATCGCACTGCAGATCCGATGCCAAACCAACCCCTTAACAATCTACAGACGCCATAATGACGTTTCTCCATCTATATTTAGTGGATCCCGGCGAATCCTGGCCATAAACCCCAAGTGCAAGGCTTACATAGAATTATAATGCAATCCAGGCCTGTATGGTTATTAGCAGCCTAACTGGCGGTAAAAGAGGTTCTTTCTTCGCAGTTCCTCCCTCTCATGCAGTCCTGGGATACACCGACCTAACCCCCACGACTCTGGCCCAATCCTGCTATGTATGAACGCAGCTAACAAACTTTGCTATTAAAAATAATTAGTTTGCAGAGATTAAGTTGGAGAACCATGCTGAAAAGTGGAAGAGGGTTAGAGGGTACGGGGGTGGAGACAACGGATCCTGGACTGCTTGTTCTCTCGAGAAGAAAGCAATTAAAATTTCATTGAGGAAGAAAGTAGCATCGAAGTGTTGGAAAATAGAGACAGTAATCTTCATGAAGAAGAGTCCCAGTTGGCGAAATGAGTCCCTTAATATCGCGCGTGTATGAGAAGGGTGAGAATTATAAGGAATGCGATTGAAATGTATTTTATTTCACTTAAGTGTTTATAACTCGTTAATTGAAAACGTTTTTCATCTGTTTCATATTACCTGAAAGTCCTTAACGCAATTTCTACCTAAAGATTTCGCCAAATTACTTTCTTAGTTATTCATAGAGTAATCCCCTTCATTATGAAGATAGAATTCCTTGTATGTATCGTGTTACCGTTGCCTCAGAGGTACTATTGCCATGGAAACGTGAATACGAAAGCGCGTAGTTAGCTAAAAAAATAATTTACATTCAGTTTTAATTCTGCTACAAAATTTGAGCCGTAACTTCTGTATATAAAAATGAAATAGTAATTAAAATTTCGTCTAAAATAAAATAATCGGTTTCCTGGAGATTACACACTTTATATCATTATACGTTTTACTGGTTTTGTAACACTGGAGTCCATTTCAATGTTATTAGTGGTGTTTTTTTTATAAAAATCTTCAAATATTACTCGAAACTTTAATAAATATGGGAAATGCCTGTTATTATTCGGTTGAGAAGCTTTTATCATCCAGTCTGCTGTCAAAAAATCTGAAAGTTAGAATTTATAAAACAGTTATACTACCGGTTGTCCTTTATGGTTGTGAAACTTGGACTCTCACTTTGAGAGAGGAACATAGGTTAAGGGTGTTAGAGAATAAGGTGCTTAGGAAAATATTTGGGGCTAAGAGAGATGAAGTTACAGGAGAATGGAGAAAGTTACACAACACAGAACTGCATTGTATTCTTCACCTGACATAATTAGGAACATTAAATCCAGACGTTTGAGATGGGCAGGACATGTAGCACGTATGGGCGAATCCAGAAATGCATATAGAGTGTTAGTAGGGAGGCCGGAGGGAAAAAGACCTTTGGGGAGACCGAGACTTAGATGGAATATAACATTAAAATGGATTTGAGGGAAGTGGGATATGATGATAGAGACTGGATTGATCTTGCTCAGGATAGGGACTTATGGCGGGCTTATGTGAGGGCGAAAATGAACCTTCGGGTTCCTTAAAAGCCAGTAAGTAAGTAAGTATTACTGGAAACTCTAAAGTGTCAATAATATGCATGCTTTCACCTTTCCAATTTTATGATGAAGGATGATAGAACAGAGAAAAATTCTCTCCGGCACCGGGATTTGAACACGGGTTTTCAGCTCTACGAGCTGAAGCTCTATCCACTAAGCCACAGCGGATTCCCATTCCGATGGCGGGTTGAATCCTCTCAGTTTAAGTTCCACCTCTTTAGGTTCCCTCTAGTGGCTAAACCTCATGCACTGTGTCACAGATGTGTGACCTTGGCACAATGTCCAAAACATTAATATGCAGAGGTGCACTCATTACGAGTGACTAAGTGGCCGGGATCCGACGGAATGAGCGCCGTCTTAAATCACAAAGGGTGCTATTCATAGACATTTCGCAGCACGCGCTACGAGCGTACTAAGCTAGCCCCGGCTATCCACTGATTACTTGTACAGAATTCAAATCATATCCTATCGCTAACACTGGCTTATGAATACGAAAAGCGCCGATCATCTACTGGAAACCCGCGCTAAAAATGTCTATGAATACGGACCTAAGTAATTATTTTCGCATGTCATATTATTACGATGTACCGAAGTACATATGATATTTCCGTGCAGAAATTCTGCGTCATCATGTGATGAAGGATGAGTGAAACGGAACTCATAATGAGTGCACCTCTGCACGTTAATATGTGGACATTGTGCCACTGTTGGCCACTAGAGTTAACCTAAAGAGGTGGAACTTAAACTGAGAGGATTCAATCCTGCATCGGAATGGGAATTCGGTGTGGCTTAGTGGATAGATCGTCAGCACGTAGAGCTGAAAACCCGGGTTCAAATCCCGGTTCCGGAGAGAATTTTTCTCCGTTCCACCCATCCTTCATCATATGATGACGCAGAATTTCTGCACGGAAATATCATATGTACTTCACTACATAGCAATAATTTCCAATTTTAGTTTTATGAAAATTCTGTAAATCAAAGTTATATGGGAAGAAAAAACGGAATATCTTGAACTTGTTGTAAAGAAGAGTGTTTTTTTTATTTATTAAAAAATGTGCCAAGATTTATTTTTTCTTAATGCAGAATATGTTTATTTTTCCATTTTCCCTTAAGCCAACTGCCATATTGTCAACATATGTCGAACTTGGAGGGAAAAACACTAGAGGAGAGGAATTCGATCCGGTGCTGTGGATTGAACTTCGGCGTAGCTCAGAGGTTAGAGCGCTTGGTACGTTGAAGCAAGGGCCTGGGTTCGATCCCCGGCGCCAGAGTGAATTTTTCTCCTATAATAACCATTGTTACCATAACAGATAATATATTCTGTAGGGTCCACACCTGTGGAGTAACGGCTAGCACGTCTGGCCGCGAAATCAGGTAGCCCGGGTTCAATTCCCGGTCGGGGCAAGTTACCTGGTTGAGGTTTCTTCCGGGGTTTTCCCTCAACCCAGTATGAGCAAATGCTGGGTAATTTTCAGTGCTGGACCCCGGACTCATTTCACCGTCATTATCAACTTCATATCATACAGACGCTAAATAACCTAAGCTGTTGATAAAGCGTCGTAAAATAACCTAGTAAAATAAAAATGAAATATTCTGTAGGACCAAAAAATTAATTTTTACGTAGTCACACAAGTTACATTGGTTCATGGCCTAACTACTAGCGACATTAGCAATCGACTGTGGCTCATACTGTTGCTACAGTAAGGATTTGGATTACAGTCGCTTTTTGGCTCACCACTAATCCCGGAACGGGTGCCCATACTCGGTACGTGTAAGCAGGTGTTCTTCGTCAAATAGAGGTGGAAAAACCTGTGACGACGAAGGTGGCGTTAAGAAAGAAGGAATAGAAGAAGAGCAGAAAGAAATATTTTACCAGAGTTTTATTGGCTAAGGGCAAGAAGAAGAAAAATGCAAAGATTGCTGTAATGGTGAAATAAAAAAAAGATGAGGACTCATATGCTGATGATGTTCACGAAGGAGAATATGATTGTCAAGATGACGTCACAGTAGCGCTGTGCGCCATGTTCTAGGAGCTCTGATAAGGCTTGTTTGTATCACTTAGGGCTCCTCTTCCTATGGGCTGATCGTCTGTCAGTGTAACCTGAGAGAGGACCACGCCCTTCTATGACGTGACCACACCCGGCCTGCAGTGGCGGACTGGCCGATACGGCGTGAAAAGGAATATCCTGAACTAGCACCAACAGATAGCGCGCGTGTACTTTGAGGGATGCGCTTTGCGTGTGCATTTGTTTTCCAGTATATAAACATTGAGGATTTACGTAGTTTATTAGTATATTAAATGTCAGTTTCTGTCAGATGCGTTTCCAATTCACTGCGGGCTAAAGCAAGGAGATGCACTGTCACCTTTACTTTTTAACTTTGCTCTAGAATATGCCATTAGGAAAGTCAAGGATAACAGAGAGGGTTTGGAATTGAACGGGTTACATCAGCTGCTTGTCTATGCGGATGACGTGAATATGTTAGGAGAAAATCCACAAACGATTAGGGAAAACACGGGAATTTTACTGGAAGCAAGTAAAGAGATAAATTTGGAAGTAAATCCCGAAAAGACAAAGTATATGATTATGTCTCGTGACGAGAATATTGTACGAAATGGAAATATAAAAATTGGAAATTTATCTTTTGAAGAGGTCGAGAAGTTCAAATATCTGGGAGAAACAGCAACAAACATAAAAGATACCCGGGAGGAAATTAAACACAGAATAAATATGGGAAATGCGTGTTATTACTCGGTTGAGAAAATTTTATCATCCAGTCTGCTGTCAAAAAACCAAAAAGTTAGAATTTATAAAACAGTTATATTACCGGTTGTTCTGAATGGTTGTGAAACTTGGACTCTCACTTTGAGAGAGGAACAGATATTAAGGGTGTTTGAGAATAAGGTGCTTAGGAAAATATTTGGGGCTAAGAGGGATGAAGTTACAGGAGAATGGAGAAAGTTACACAACACAGAACTGCACGCATTGTATTCTTCACCTGACATAATTAGGAACATTAAATCCAGACGTTTGAGATGGACAGGGCATGTAGCACTTACGGGCGGATCCAGAAATACATATAGAGTGTTGGTTGGGAGGCCGGAGGCAAAAAGACCTTTAGGGAAGCCGAGACGTAGATGGGAAGATAATATTAAACTAGATTTGAAGGAGGTGGGATATGATGATAGAGAATGGATTAATCTTGCTGAGGATAGGGACCAATGGCGGGCTTATGTGAGGGCGGAAATGAACCTCCGGGTTCCTTAAAAGTCAGTAAGTAAAAAGTATTAGTATATTAAATACTCTTGGAAACAACTAAAAATGAAAAATTGTTGTTGTGTTCCTTCATGTAAAAACCAGGGAAATCTTTTCGCCTTCAATCAGGTCCCGAAAGATTCTGAATATATGCTTTCAACCTTAAAAAATATAACTAGTTTTGCCTGAAAAGTGCTAGCTATTAAACAAAAAGGACTACTTCAAGTAAGGAAATGCTGGCTACAGTTTATTTTTGGAAGAAGGCAAAGAAAAATTGTAATAAAAACATATGTAACCTTGACAGCAAGCTATGTTAGCTTAGATTATATTGAGTACTTGTAGAATTCTCCCAAGTTTACGCCTGCATTTTACAATGACACGATACTAGGCCTACAGTAAACTTTCGATTAACTGGTATGATTATTAGCCAGGACGATCCGTAGTAAAAAATGTATAATCTATGTATAAAATAAGAAAGCAAGGGAACCTTGACTCCAAAAATCCCTTTCGTGAATAATGTACTTTAATGTACAATAGACTAACTATTAAAAATAATGTTTTAATTTCAAATTTTCAAAATTATCCTACATATTTAAAACTGCATCTCCTTAACCTACAAAACTCACGTTTTGTTACCCTTTTGTTTACTGCGTTTTCAGTACGATACTCTATACCCAATAAGAAAGAAGCAAAGAGCTCACATTAGGAGATACGCTATTCTTACAAAACAAATGTCAAAATCCTTGTGTCGGTACAAAATTGAATTTTAGAACCCATGTTTAATATCATTTTTTCTTGTTGTGGTAAATACTACCTTACTTACTTACAAATGGCTTTTAAGGAACCCGAAGGTTCATTGCCGCCCTCACATAAGCCCGCCATCGGTTCCTATCCTGTGCAAGATTAATCCAGTCTCTATCATCACACCCCACCTCCCTCAAATCCATTTTAATATTATCCTCCCATCTACGTCTCGGCCTCCCTAAAGGTCTTCTTCCCTCCGGTCTCCCAACTAACACTCTATATGCATTTTTGTATTCGCCCATACGTGCTACATGCCCTGCCCATCTCAAACGTCTGGATTTTAAGTTCCTAATTATGTTAGGTGAAGAATACAATGCGTGCAGTTCTGTGTTGTGTAACTTTCTCCATTCTCCTGTAGCTTCATCCCGCTTAGTCCCAAATATTTTCCTAAGCACCTTATTCTCAAACACCCTTAACCTATGTTCCTCTCTCTGAGTGAGAGTCCAAGTTTCACAACCATACAGAAACTACCACCTCTCAAAATACTGAATACTTTTCTTTAACACCCTGTATATCTCTGTATGTCATCTTGGTGACAATATTATTTTTGGTTAACAGACGTAATGTCCGATGTCTCATTAGAATTTGTACCGTCACATCCAATATATATGAGACCCTATAACGCGTTTCGGCCTCATGAATTTCTACAGTAACGTTCTTCATATCATGTTTTGTTTATTAGAGTAATCTTGTTGTCAGGTTTCTAGTTCATTATTAAGCCATTACTTTCACTGTTGGGGTGTGGCACACTTCACACACTTTTAATTATATTGCAGTTCACACGGCAGCCATGCCACAGTGTTCAGTGTTTCAGTAGCTTCTATTATTCTTTTGTCATTGCGATGTTGCGTGGTCTAGACCATTAGTCTGTCACCTCAGAAGGTCCGGGTTCATTTCCTATGAGGCCTGATATTTTTAATTGAAAAAATCCATAGTGACACTTGTGTGGGACAAGGACGCAATTTGGTTTTTCTCGGAATTCTTACTCATCTCCACATGATAGATATCAATGTCATTCCTCTACCATATTCATAGCATTTCTCCGATCACTGGTCGAGGCATGTGGAGGTCGCTGTACTAGGAACATGAGGGGATACCTTCATGGAACATGGATGTACAGAAATCCTTAGCATAGTCAACTGTTATGCGGACGAATGAATCTAGCCGAGAGTTATTATAGAGTTTCATTATGATGGACATTTTGAGCTTTTGTTTAACAATATGTCTGTTATCGAATTATTCGCAATATAATATCTTATATTAATAAACGATCGAATTACCGAGAAGTAAGAAGATAAACCCATTACAAAATAAAACTGTGAACCAATAAAGAAAAAAAATTCACAAATCAAATACAAGCACTCCCGAGTCTTTTCAATATGCTTTTGCTCAACATTCTTCTTCGAATATTCTGTACATAATATGTGGATGTAGCCTGTGTATTAAAATATAACTCGTGATAGACACTCATGCCTAATATTTATTTCTTGTTAAAGAATGGGGGGGGGGGCAGTAGTTCAACATTTTCATGCAAATGTTTGTACGCACATAATCGTACCGGTACCGGTACATACGGAAAAGGTCTCATGGCCTTAACTCTACCAGAATAAATAAATAAATAAATAGGAAGATAAATAAATAAATATATAAATAAATAGATAAATAAATAAATAGATACATGAAATAAGGAAATGAATAAATAAATAAATAGGTAAATAAATAAATAGGTAGATAAATAAATAAATAGATGAATAGATAAATACATAGATAGATAGACAGATAGATAGATAGATAGATAGATAGATAGATAGATAGATAGATAGATAGATAGATAGATAGATAGATAGATAGATAGATAGATAGATAGATAGATAGATAGATAGATAGATAGATAGATAGATAGATAGATAGATAGATAGATAGATAGATAGATAGATAGATAGATAGATAGATAGATAGATAGATAGATAGATAGATAGATAGATAGATAGATAGATAGATAGATAGATAGATAGATAGATAGATAGATAGATAGATAGATAGATAGATAGATAGATAGATAGATAGATAGATAGATAGATAGATAGATAGATAGATAGATAGATAGATAGATAGATAGATAGATAGATAGATAGATAGATAGATAGATAGATAGATAGATAGATAGATAGATAGATAGATAGATAGATAGATAGATAGATAGATAGATAGATAGATAGATAGATAGATAGATAGATAGATAGATAGATAGATAGATAGATAGATAGATAGATAGATAGATAGATAGATAGATAGATAGATAGATAGATAGATAGATAGATAGATAGATAGATAGATAGATAGATAGATAGATAGATAGATAGATAGATAGATAGATAGATAGATAGATAGATAGATAGATAGATAGATAGATAGATAGATAGATAGATAGATAGATAGATAGATAGATAGATAGATAGATAGATAGATAGATAGATAGATAGATAGATAGATAGATAGATAGATAGATAGATAGATAGATAGATAGATAGATAGATAGATAGATAGATAGATAGATAGATAGATAGATAGATAGATAGATAGATAGATAGATAGATAGATAGATAGATAGATAGATAGATAGATAGATAGATAGATAGATAGATAGATAGATAGATAGATAGATAGATAGATAGATAGATAGATAGATAGATAGATAGATAGATAGATAGATAGATAGATAGATAGATAGATAGATAGATAGATAGATAGATAGATAGATAGATAGATAGAATAAGCAAATGAATAAATAAGTAAATAAGTAACTAAGTATAGAAACAAGCCAAGAAACTAAGTAAATAAATAAGTAAATAAATAAAATTAGTAAGTAAATGAAGTAAGAAAATGAATAAATAAGTAAAAAAGCAAATAAATAAATAAAAATCATAAGTAAATGAGCAAATAAATAAATTACTAAGTAAAGAAACAAAAAAACAAAAAATAAATAAATCAGCCAAAACAAATGAATAGATAAAAATGATAAGTAAATGAAATAAGCAAAGGAATAAATAACTATGGAAATATGTAACTAAGTAAATAAATAAACAAATAAAAAATTAATAAATAATTGAATAAGTAAATAAATAAATCAAAATAAGTAAATGAAATAAGCAAATGAATAAGTAAATACATAAATTAGTAACAGAAACAAACAATGAAACAATTAAATAAACAAATCAATAAATAAACAAAAACAAATAAATAAAAATAATAAATATGTAAATGAAGTAAGCAAATGAATAAATAAATATGTGACTATGTAAACAAATAAATAATTAAATAGGTTAATAAGTAAATAAATAAATATATAAATAAATAAATAATGTTAAACAAGACATATAAGATCAAATCGCTGTATTCATAATTAATTTCATTATTAGGATTTTTCTGCAATACATAATTCATCCTTCACCTAAAGAAATTATACTCCTCCACAAATCCCTATTCTCAGCATCTTCTTCTAGTCATACTCCTTCTGACCACATCCATCCATATTGTTCTCTTGGTTTTCCTCTTTTTCTCCTTCCCTCCGGAGTTCACTCCAGAATCACCTTTGGTATTCTTCCATTTTTCAAGCTCTTCCGGTTTCCAAACCATTATACTTTTTACTTGAGTAACGTTCTTTTCTACCTCCACAATTTCTCTAATTCTATGATTTATAATTTTTTCTCTTCTTGATTTTCTCACTGCTCTCCTCCAAAACTTCATTTCAGTAGCCAATAATTTGTTTCCTTGTATTCTGTCTAATGTCCGAGATTCTGCCCCGTATAACAGAACCTTTGTACCAATTACTTAACAGATGAGGATGTTTGCTTTATTTAAAATATTCCCACTCCAAGGAACTGAGTTCGACAAGCCAATTATACTTCTACTAATACTAATAATAATAATGATTTATTTTAGCTGGCAGAGTTAAGGCCGTAAGGCCTTCTCTTCCACTCAACCAGCAAAAAGTGTATATACATATGCATGAAATTCCAAATAATTCAACAAATTGATTAAGTGAGAGTTACATGCATACAAGAGTTATTTACGAATTAAACAACAAAATACTATGAACTATTAATTAAACACTGAAATAAACTGTGTAGCAGAATTAAGCTAAAATACATAGAATGTTAATATATTTCAAATAATATTAGATAATAGAAAGAGATTATTATGAGACAATTTTGAAAATACAGCACAATCAGGATGATGTCTAAAGAAAGAAGTAACAATGTAGTCAGTGATAGTTTAAATCAGTATGATTGGAGTGAAATAATAATAATAATAATAATAATAATAATAATAATAATAATAATAATAATAATAATAGTACTAATAATAATAGTAATAATAATAATAATAGTACTAATAATTATAGTAATAATAATAATAGTACTAATAATAATAGTAGTAATAATAATAATAGTACTAATAATAATAGTAATAATAATAATAATGGTACTAATAATAATAGTAATAATAATAATAATCATAATAATAGTACTAATAATAATAGTAATAATAATAATAGTAATAATAATACTAATAATAATAGTAATAATAATAATAGTACTAATAATAATAGTAATAATAATAATAGTAATAATAATAATAATAATAATAATAATAGTACTAATAATAATAGTAATAATAATAATAGTACTAATAATAATAGTAGTAGTAATAATAATAGTAGTAGTAATAATAATAATAGTACTAATAATAATAGTAGTAGTAGTAATAATAATAATAATAGTACTAATAATAATAGTAGTAGTAGTAATAATAATAATAATAATAGTACTAATAATAATAATAATAATAATAATAATAATAATATCCATCTCACTATTTCTGATTTGTGATAATGTTCTTTCCCATTATACACGCAATAAGACCAAGCCCCAAAGAAAGCCTTGCATTCTGTTTCCATGGCGACCAGTTGGACGCTGATACCGCCAGCGATATCTATTAGCAATTCGTCTCGCGTGTCGGAAGTACACCGAGACCACACCCTGGCGCCTACAGAGCACGCAACCCAACTAACGTGACTGCACCACACCGCGCCCCGTCCGTCAGGTCAGTGGGGATGCAGCTGATCTGAAATGACCGTTCACCCAGATTCTGCTCTGGCCTTAATGTGTGAGGCACAGTTATGACGACGCTCCTAGTTCGAATCCTGCCTGTCTCATGAAAGTTTGTACTTCTCAATGTGTTGTCCCATATTGTCTTGTGGCGACGCCAACTCCACATGTAACATGAATGTGATCGTTAATGACTGTTTGGTTTACGTGCACATTATAGACTTTAAGAAGTCTGTTATTACAGGAAAAGAGAGAAGGGAATATAAAAACAAAGGATTAATTGAAGAAATACAGTATGTTTAAAATAATAAACAGGTAGAGGAAGATCAGTACATGAAACCGGGTAGCTATACTTACTTACAAATGGCTTTTAAGGAACCCGCAGGTTCATTGCCGCCCTCACATAAGCCCGCCATCGGTCCCTATCCGGTGCAAGATTAATCCAGTCTCTATCATCATATCCCACCTCCCTCAAATCCATTTTAATATTATCCTTCCACCTACGTCTCGGTCTTTTTTCCCTCCGGTCTCCAAACTAACACTCTATATGCATTTCTGGATTCGCCCATAAGTGCTACATGCCCTGCCCATCTCAAACGTCTGGATTTGATGTTCCTAATTATGTCATGTGAAGAATACAATGCGTGCAGTTCTGCGTTGTGTAACTTTCTGCATTCTCCTGTAACTCATCCCTCTTAGCTCCAAATATTTTCCTAAGAACCTTATTCTCAAACACCCTTAACCTTTGTTCCTCTCTCTAAGTGAGAGTCCAAGTTTCACAATCATAAAGAACAACCGGTAATATAACTGTTTTATAAATTCTAACTTTCAGATTTTTTGACAGCAGACTGGATGATAAAAGCTTCTCAACTGAATAATAACAGGTATTTCCCATATTTATTCTGTGTTTAATTTCCTCCCGAGTATCATTTATATTTGTTACTGTTGCTTCAAGATATTTGAACTTCTCCACCTCTTCAAAAGATAAATTTCTAATTTTTATACTTCCATTTCGTACAATATTCTGGTCACGAGATGTAATGAAATACTTTGTCTTTTCGGGATTTACTTCCAAATCTATTTCTTTACTTGCTTCCAGTAAAATTCCCGTGTTTTCCCTAATAGTTTGTGGATTTTCTCCTAACATATTCACGTCATCCACATAGACAAGCAACTGATGTAACCCGTTCAATTCCAAAACTTCTCTGTTATCCTGGACTCTTTTAAACTAGGTATAGCCTATATTTTTTATATTCTACGTTAATTAATGTTTTTATTTCACATTTCGTTGAATTGAATTACCACCCAATGGCACAACTATCGCCAGTGGTACACGTACCATAGGTTGAAAACCGCTGCTATAGAATGATGACGAAATGGAGAAATGTTGACGTAATGATGTAGATTTCTAATATGGGAAAACGGAAGAAGCCTGAGTTAAACCCACAAAGAGTCACTATGGAATTTTAAATGAAGAATCCCTAGCCTGACTGGCATTTGAACCCAGACCACTTGAGTTACAGGCTGAAGGTCTGACCACTCAGGGATCTGCTTCGTATTTACTTTTACATACAATGTCAGCTCACTTTATGGTTCAGTACTGGTGGCCTCTGTCTACGGTTTCCATGACAACAGATTGAATGTGTCAGAGTCTTGGCTGTTTGTGGCGTTATGTAATATTTGGAACCGGTCTTCATTCATTTGTCACCGGACGCTGAGTCCATCTTTCCCTGCATGTTGGACATGCGGACTAGACCCCGTTAATGAGGGCGTCGTGTTCCGTCCCGTTCGTGAAATAACGAATTGTTTTGTTGCAATCGACCGCGAAGACGCTAAGGTGATTAGGACGCTGCGGGCTTCACCTGCACTAGCCAAGTGCCTCCCCAGCCCCGCTGATAACAGGTTTACAGACATGAGTCCATTCTTAACATTCTGGTCTCCCATTTTCATCTTTCTTTTATTTAATTATGTACGTATTTATTATTTTACGTATTTCTTACTTATTTATGTACTTATTACTTATTTACTTACTTATTCATTCATTCATTCATTCATTCATTCATTCATTCATTCATTCATTCATTCATTCATTCAGTCATTTACTTACATTTCATTTCACACTTTCTCTCTTTTTTTCTGTTTGATTGTTAACCGGAAAACCTTTCTTATACGTCAGTGTTTGTTTAGAAAAATTTTCTTCTTCCTTTTCATCGTTTGTTTTCTTATTTTCTTCATTCTTTTACGTTTTCTTTTCTTCTTTTTCTTGTTTCTTCTTATACTTTCATTTCTTCTTCTTTGTTTTCTCCTTCTTTCTTGTGTTTTATTTCCTTCATTACATTTTCCTCTCATCCTTTTTTGCTTTTCCTTCCTTCTACTTTTCTTTGTACGTTTTTGTTCTTCATATTTTCCTTCTTAATTTTAGTTTTACCTTCCTTATATTTAATACTAGCCTTACCCGTGCGCTCCTCTGCACCTGTTAGAAATAAATATAAAGTAATTACATAATTAAAATAGGACGTTTGATCCAGGGAACTTTCGTGTTTGATATTAGGATAAACCGTTTAATATGTTACTTAATTTAAATTGTATTTAAATAATTAAAATGCGATCATTTTGGTCCAGATAGGAATCATTTGGTGAAATGACAATTCCTTTAACATGTTTCTTAATTGTTATTACATGCAACTATAGTTTAATGAAGATTGACATATATCATTTAGTTTTAATGTGTACTCGTATACTTTATATTACTTGCTATAATTTCAGAAGTTACTGTAATAACATTGTAGAATTATGTCCATCTAGAGAAACTGCACTTTCCAATGGTGAACTAAATAATTAAACAATTAATTAGCTTCCGATATTACTTCATACAAACACAGAAACATTCTCTTAGGCTATGTTTAATAGCTTTCGATTGTTGTAGTCCAAGGCCCCTTATAGACGAAGTCATTTGTTTTATTTCAGTACAGCGCCTTAGATGGCGTTGTTATTGTCATTTTAAAACTAATTTATCTCATTAAATATCAGTCCTATAAAAATTTTGTACAGAATATGACTTATCGGAAATTATTTTTAAAGAAACTTTCGTTATATAATTTTTTCATGATAATTAATAATAAGCGAGATATTTCGATTTATTTAATTCAGGCCCCCTTACAATCCCCCTTTTAAATAAAGTATTTTGAATGCCATATGGCCTAAAATCTAAGTTACAACGAACTTAATTTATATTCCAGTTTTCATATAAATCGGTTCAGCCATTATCGCGTGTAAAGGTAACATACGTCCAGACAGACAGACATACAAACAAAAATTTCAAAAAAGCGATTTTCGGTTTCAGAATGGTTAATTATACATGTTAACACCAATTATTTTTGAAAAATCGAAAATTACCGGAAAACTTTTGGCTACAGATTTATTATTAGTATAGATTTAAAATATATAGATTTTTATAATTATCTTCCTCTTTGTCTTTCTTTCCTTATAGTTTCTTTTTTTACATTTTGTTCTTTATATTTCCATTTTCTTTTGGTTTTCTCCTCGATATTTTCTTCTTTACATTTTCCTTTCTTGTTGTTTTGCCTTATATGTTTCCATATGCGTTTAGTTCTTTATATTTCTCTTTGTTACATTTTATTTCCCTTCTGTATATTTTCTTATTTACATATTGTCTTATATATTCATTTAATCCTTTTTGTTTTTTTTATTGCATTCCTGCTCCTTTCTTTTTTTCTGAATATTTCCTTCTTTGCATTTCACGGGCTCAGTGGAAAAGGGGCCCATACCAAAAAACTTTATTTCGTAGGAGAAACACTTATTGCACAGATATTCTGTCTTCAAGTGAAGAAGACGCATTTGCAAAAGCTTACCATGTCCGGTAGACACATGCCACAAGACTGGAAGTTCATAAAACAGGTGCTAGATGGCAAGATCTGTCAGATTATCGAAGAAACTATAAGTCAACTGGAATATGGCATGGACCCCTTTTGCACTGGGCCCCTCATTTGTTTACTTACATTAATATTCAAGTTTTTCTTTTTATTTTTCTTCATTTCGCTTTCATTTCTTTCTTCTTTTTTCCTCTTTTTTCTTTTGTTCTGTACATTTCCCTTTATTTCTTTTTGCTTTTCTATTCTGTATTTTCTTCTCTAGATTTTGTTAATTACATACTCATGTTTTCCTCTTCGTTTTTCTTCATTATATTTTCCATTCTTCCTTCTTGTTTTCCCTTATATTTTCATTTCTTCCTGTTTTATTTCGTTCAATTTTTTTTCTCCACCCTGTTTTTTTTATATTTTCGTTTCTTTATGCTTTTGCTTATCGGTCCACTGCTGTGGAGTAACGGTTAGCACGTCTGACCGTGAAACTAGCGGGCCCGGATTCAAATCTTGATGGGACAAGTAAGTTACCTAGTTGAGATTTCTTCCGGGATTTTCCCTCAATTCATTGAGAGCAAATGCTGGGTAACTTTCAGCGTTGGATCCTGGATCCATCTCGCTAACATTATCAATTTCATCCCACTCAGACGAATGATGACCATAGCAGTTGATAAAGCGTTGTAAGATAACCAACTAAAAAAAATTATATAATTACCTTTCTTCCTTTTCTCTTTCTATTTTTGTTTCTTTCTCGCCTCTTGCTATCTTATTTTATGCATTTCTTATTGTTATTTTTTCTTTCTCATTCCGCTTTATTTCTTTTTATGTAATGCCTTTTTGTTTCTTTTATTTACTATTTTCTCAGTTAAGTCTTTATATTTTACATGGTTTTGTCATCTCATCAGTTTGTCTTTATGCCATTTTGATTCCTTCCTCGTTATCTTTAATTCTCTCTTTCTTTTTCTATTTTTAATATTCTATATTGTTTCGTTTCCCCTATTTTTCCAGTATTATATTTCTGTCCTTCTTTAAACGTGTCTTTCTTCCACTTAATCAGATATTTCATGCCATTATTTTGTTTCTTGTCCTTCACGAGTTCCTTTCTCTATTTATACTGTAGACACACTGGTTTTGAGAGCTGCTCCAACACATGGATGTGGAGCCCACACAACGCTCTGCGGAAGTTCTGGATGTGAAGTCTGCGTTATATTTCCCAGTTCAACAGTTTCAAGGTAGGACACAGAAACAGTAACCTTAACTTTCACGTAGCTATAGAGCCTCTTCTATACTTTTTTTTTTGGAGGGGGGGGGGGAATTAATACATTAAAGACTGTCTGACAATAATACCTAAATGTAGCGCGATATTTGTTGTAATTATGAAGCCATGCTTCCATGCAAATGCATTTCTGCAGTTTGTTGGGCTACTCAGCGTTCAGGCAGGGGTGTAGAAAGTGTTACAGAAGGAAGGGATTGTAGTTGTAGAGGAAATCACAAAGAAATGAAATAATTAATGTTATAAGTCCTGAGATACATCATGCACAATAATGATCATCAGCAGTAAATAAATTGTAATGAATTTATACAACTTCTGAAAAAGACAAAGGAATAACTCACAAATATTATTTGAAAATTGAAATATTTGTGATACATGTAATTATGATTTTATGACTATTTATTTGTTTATAAATTAACAATACTTCGCGTTAATTAATAATAACCCGTGGCGCTGCAGCCCGTGAAGGGCCTAGACCGACCAGCCGGCTGTTGGCCTCACGTCCACATGCCGAGGCGGAGGTGGACGATTATCCAACCAGATTGGAGGTACCGTGTGGTTGGCACGATGATCCCCCCCAGCCGTTTTAGCTGGCTTTCGCAACCGGATTTCGCTACCTATCGTAGCTCCCCAAATGCATCACGATGCTGGGTGAGCACCGGTCCCATACACTGGCCAAAATTTCATGAGAAAATTTCTTCCCCCATGAGGACTCGAATCAGCGCGCATTCCGTAACGCGAGTCCTAGAAGGGATGCCTTAGACCACTACGCCACGGCGCGGGACGCGTTAATTAATATAGTATATTTTTCTAAGAGAAAACAATAAAACAATATACAGAGTGATTCACGAGGATTTACCGTCTCTTACGGAAGTCATTTCCGAAGACATTTTGAGCAAAAAATGTCATATAAACATTTGTACTAATCTCAGTATTTTCAAAGTTACATTAATTTGAAGTTGTTAGTAAAATACATTTTTCTTTAGTTTTAATGGCAAAAAAATATATATTACAAATAGAGAATGGACTATTCAGAAGTGCCATTTTTAATAGTGTTATGAAGTGTTGATTGTTTTATACAGATTTTATTTTTCAATTTTCAAGTAAAAATGACATCATTCTTACGCACTTATCACAAAAATTGTTACAAATCATAAGACTTTAGGAACTTGATTCTTTTCAGTTTAATTATGCATTCTAATGTACAGTCTTAAACAATTTACAAGAGTGGCGTGATTTGTAATAATTGTTGTGATAAATGCGTAAGAAAATGTAATTTTGCAGTTAAAAATCGAAAAAAATTTCTGTACGAAGCAACTATGGAATTCACAACACATTTTTAGCTTCACAATACTAGCTTACTAAAGAAATGATACCCCTGAATAGTTAATTCTTTATCTTTAATATTCTTTTACCCTTAAAACTCAAGAATAATGGTATTTTACAAACAACTTCAAATTAGTGTAACTCTGAAAATATTGAGATTAGGACAAATGTTTGTATGACATTTTTTGCTCAGAATGTCTTCGGAAATAAGCTCTGTAAGGGACGGTAAATAGTTGCGAATCATCCTGTATGCTGTACTTGAACTACTGTACGATCTCGAAAACAAAAAGGTAATTAATTATTTTCTAAGCTTTAATTTCATTGCTCATCTATTGCAATTTAGCAATATGTCAAAATACATTTTCTGAAATTACTGGAGTTCATTTTTCTCATTTGAAGAACCTGTTGCAGACGTTTGACGTTTATTTTTAAATAAAACATTCTCTACTTCACGTAATATTAAGTCAGCAGTTGCAGTCCTTAAAACTGAAATAAATGATTATGTATCAGGTGACTTCTTAACTTGGATTTGTTAAGTTTCATGAAATAAAAAACTATTTACATCTTTACTGCCGAACATTGATATTATTTATGAAACAAATTTTTATTTTATTATTTAGAATCTTCTTCTTCTCCTTCTTCTTCTTCTTCTTCTTCTTCTTCTTCTTCTTCTCCTTCTTCTTCTTCTCCTTCTTCTTCTTCTCCTTCTTCTTCTTCTTCTTCTCCTTCTTCTCCTTCTTCTTCTTCTTCTTCTTCTTCTTCTCCTTCTTCTTCTTCTTCTTCTTCTTCTCCTTCTTCTTCTTCTCCTTCTCCTTCTTCTTCTTCTTCTTCTCCTTCTTCTTCTTCTCCTTCTCCTTCTTCTTCTTCTTCTTCTTCTTCTTCTCCTTCTTCTTCTTCTTCTTCTTCTTCTCCTTCTTCTTCTTCTCCTTCTTCTTCTTCTTCTCCTTCTCCTTCTCCTTCTTCTTCTTCTCCTTCTTCTTCTTCTTCTTCTTCTTCTTCTTCTTCTTCTTCTTCTTCTCCTTCTTCTCCTTCTTCTTCTTCTTCTTCTTCTTCTTCTCCTTCTTCTTCTTCTTCTCCTTCTTCTTCTTCTTCTTCTTCTTCTTCTTCTCCTTCTTCTCCTTCTTCTTCTTCTTCTCCTTCTTCTTCTTCTTCTTCTCCTTCTTCTTCTTCTTCTTCTTCTTCTTCTTCTTCTCCTTCTTCTTCTTCTCCTTCTTCTCCTTCTTCTTCTTCTTCTTCTCCTTCTTCTTCTTCTTCTTCTTCTTCTTCTTCTTCTCTTCTCTCTAGGCTTCCAGCCTGTTAATCCAGAGTATCTGTCCATCTGCTTAATGGTCTTCCTGGGGATCTTCTTCCGGATGGGTAGTTATCCCTGGCGATTCTCGCAATTCTATCCTCTTCCATTCGAGATACATGCTCATTCCATTGTTGTCTCCTTATTTGCGTCCATTCTCTAATTGGTTGTATTTTGCATTGTTCTCTAATCTGATCATTCCGTATATGGTCCCTTCTTGTGATTCCTACAATTTTCCTTAAGGTTTTCATTTCTGTTGTATCCAACATCTGTTTCGTTTTTGCTGTTTCAGGTCTTATTTCAACTGCATAAGTGAGAATAGGGCGCACCACGGTCTTGTAGATTCGAACCTTAGGTTCAATGTGGAGATATTTATTTCTCCATATGGTGTCGTTCAAATATCCCGATACTCTATTTGCTTTAGTGATTTGGTTTAAAATTTCGGTTTGTAAAAGGCCTGAGCTTGATAACTGGAAGCCAAGATATTGAAAGCACATCACTTGTTCAATTATTTGTTTTTCTAATTCTAATTTACATCGTATTGGGTTCTTACTTTGACCATAGATTTTGTCTTTAATGTAGATATTTTAAACCCATAATTTTGGCAGCTGGTATTGAACTGATGTAACATTCTTTGCAGATCATCTTCACATTCTGTTATCAATATTACATCATCGGCATAACATACCATTTTTATTTCTTTACTTCCCATTTTATATCCTTTCTGAGTCTTTGTTTCTTTAATTAGTTCTTCCATTACCATTATAAAAAGTAAAGGACTCAGTGAGTCTCCCTGACGAACACCTTAGAATAAAAAGTAAAAATTGAAGTAATTGAGGATATTGTGACGGTTTCAATGCTCTTTACTCATTAGCACGAGGTCAAGCGATGCACTGTATTAAATTTGTACTTACCTATCACATCTAGCATAAAACTGTAGGTAAGGAAGGGGGGAATTTGAGTATGAATTGTCGGGTCTCGTTAAAGGAGAGGCAGTGTAACTTGAGAATGCGAAGCGATAGAACGTTAGCGGTGGTGTCAAACGATTCGTAACCAACCAGGCTACAATCTCAATTGAGCAACAATTGGCAGTAGACGAGTTACATTTTGCCAGAGTATCAGTCCCATTCCGAAGCTTATTTTTAGGATTTCTAATAAGCTGCTTTTTACGGTGGTGGGTTGTTAGCCCTTCGCCCAACCCCCAAGGTGGAGGACCACCCCTCATCGGCTGTCCGCGACTGCTTATTCAATATATTCACAGCTACCCTACGTATCTGGAGGCCGTCTCCTCTATCCGCAACCTGAGGACGCGCCATGCCGTGGTGATAAGGACTCACAATACATGGTTAAGATTTATACAAAGAATACATTTTCATAATTATGTAAACCATTAATCAATTTTCTTAAAAAATTATAGAAAAACTTCCTTAAGCATTTATTTGTGTGTGTGTGTGCAAGATTTGGTTAGAATATCTTGAAATAACTTGAGTTATAAAAGAAATTGTGCCCAACTAGATCTACGTCCTCCCTTAAAGAAGACGCTGCCAAGTAAATCTTCCTCCAGAAGTGATAGAGCTCCACGGATCACGCTGTGGTAGGGCCGTATTGACAGAGAGGCCGGCACTGTTGTGACCAACTAATGGCAGCGTCAGATAATCTGGTTGTGGGACACAATGAAACCCACCGCAAACAAGCAGTATGTCCTGACCGAGATTCGATTCCGAAACCGCACGGTGCTTGACTACAGAGCTTACACGCTCCGCAACACTAATCACTCCGTCTATGAATTAGGTCACACATTCCGCCCCGACGATCGCTTATTCGTGCCTCAACGGATTCTTTAGCCAGGGCTATTATCCAACTATTCTAGACAGTGTCCTCAGCGAATAGGGATTATAAAGAATGGACACTGAGCGAATTTTCCTGTGTTTTGTTTCTCTGTGCGTCAGCGTTTAGTTCCACTTTCAAGCGCTAGAGGTTAGTGTAATCGAGTATACGCTAAGATAATAATTGAGAATAGAGTTGAGACACAGGATCCAAACATCGCCTACCTTATTGCATAATCCAGTAACGCTTTGCTTCAAATAAATTCAAGTTAACAGCTTTTCCTTATTTCTCAGTGACAAACTAGTTGTAATAATAATATTTTATATTTAAGATATAATACATTATATTATAAAATAATATAATACATTATAAAATTAAGTATCGAATTCGTTTAATATTTGTATATAATATAATATATTTATATGGTTTTACTTCTCGTAAGAGTTTTGTTTTTCCATTTTCAGCGCTAACAAATCATTACATATTTTAATTGTTGTTGGGGTCAACGTCTCAACTCTCATTATAAAGGAACTCTAGAGTCTAGACATTGCAGTTAATGACGGATTTATTATTTTATGGATCCAATTTATTTTATTTGAGTACATAATGTACCTAGATGTATTAATTGTATGTGTTATATTTCCACTGTGTCGACTGCTAGCTGGTGTAATGTCAGCGTCAACTCTAGGGAGAAAGCAGAATCTCACGCTTTAGTTGGCTTGAAGGTCATTGAAATCAGTCCGGCTACATCAAAGGTACCGACGTGAAGTGTCCATTCTTTATAATCCCTATTCGCTGGTGTCCTCGCGAAGTAAACCGGTGACAATTCGTTGAGCCTATAGATCGGTGAAAGTAACGAAAAAGCACTACAAGTAGAAATTTTTTTAACTCTAAAAAATAAAACAATGTTTCAGTTGTCTAAATCTGTGCTTATTTTGGCCCTATGACAATTTAAAGCCCCTCAGGACGAATTTAAAGGACCAGCGCGTGCGTGGAGCTGCAGCCCTTTAAACTGGCACTCAGCTGTCATTCTGACAGACTTTGTTCTTTATTCTAACTAATTTTACTTTGCATTCAGTTCATATTTCGCGCTTTCACGTAGGAGAAATATATGTGTGGTACACTTGTATAGCAGCGTTGACCAAAACTCGAGCTGCAGTGATTACATGCGACAGACAGCCTATGAAGTAAGGAGAGGGAGGAAAGGTACTTGGCATGAAAACTACAACCAGTGGTGGTTCCTGTACTAACATCTTGATCAATCCCGCGGATAAAAATCTCAAGCATTGCTGTATCAGTAATGTCACTGCTGTCATCAAGAGCCAGTGAATAATATACGATTTTTCTTCCTTATTATTTATTTTTTTTTAACTTTCCTCTCGAATATAATCAGGAATTTTCTAAATACTTCTCTCGATACATGGTCGAGAAATTCTTAGTTTTTCAAAATTAAACATTTCTTATGGACAATTTAGTTAAGCTATTTTAATCATTACTCTTTTGAGAAATTCTGTTCTATTAAAAGGCTTTAGAGCACGAGATATTTCAAACCCCATTAGGTAGCTGACTTCCTTCCAATTATTTATCTCATCTTTCTCTTCCTGCCTATGATTTAAGACGTGTCAATTCTTGGCGTTTAACAGTTCGTTGGCACTTAATATTGAATCAATTTTTCTACAATATTGTTATTAAATGAATAACTAATAAATAGTTACTCTTATTTAAAGATTAAGAAGATTAGAATTGAGATAAAACCTAATAATTGTATTCATCTGGGGAGATGATCCAAAAATATCAATATTCATGCACGTACAAAAGAATTATAGAAACACATACTTAGTGGTCAATAATAATAATAATAATAATAATAATAATAATAATAATAATAATAATAATAATAATAGATTATTCAGCGTTGAAATTAATGTTTCTATATACTCCTAATTGAACCGTTGAGCATAGTAAACATATTACATTTTGTCAGACAGAACAACAAAGAAGTTCTCCTTCTCATTCTTTACGAAACCACCTCTTACTGCTTGTAGAGACAGAGTTTGTAGAGCGACATGATACCGCCACTGCTTGCCTTCAGTATGTGAATGAAACACACACCAATGTACAGGAAACTCCTCGTACCCGTTTGAATGTCTGTGATTATATGATGTAATGACGACACCCTCTTTGGTCACCGCTGCTGTATAGGAAGGAAGGATATCGATATTATATATCATATACAGGGTTATTCACGAGGATTTACCGTCACTTACGGAGCTTATTTCCGAAGACATTCTGAGCAAAGAATGTCATATAAACATTTGTGCTGATCTCAATATTTTCAGAGTTACACTAATTTGAAATTGTTTGCAATAGTAATATGCTTTACAAGAGCGGTATGTTGATGTTTTCATGTTCGAGGAAAAGATTGAAAAAGCGAAACGTAGTTGAGCTTTTTTAATTTCCGAGAACATGAAAACAAACATACCGCTCGTGTATCGTACATTATTTTGTGCGAAGATCGTTTATTACATACCTGAAAGACGAATTTCTAATTAGTTGCAATGAAATCTCCATCTTGGTTTCTGTTCAATGACGGCAATTTTGGAAAACAAAAATATCTCTCTTCAACATTGTTGCTATAAAATGTTTTCTATGTGTACTATACTGCAGCAGGCCGTGATATACGTCTGTCTTTTCCCCCCCCCCCCAGTCTATAAATGCGAACTTAAAACAAACGGTAAGGTTATGTAATGATTTATTTTTCATTTTAATATTTTAACAATATTATTTATATAATATATTGCAGTAATAACATCGGCATCTGGAATCTTGTTGATTTTTTCACGGCTACCTTAATGTTACTTGGATCACGAATGCAATAACTTTAGTGGAGTAGTAGAGTTTACTTAATTTTTGCAAATATTTAAAAACAGAAATTAACAGTGCAATTTAGGTGAAATTGCAGTGGTAAGTTTCCAATTTATAATTATTACTATGTTAAACGTCTCTAAAAATTATATGTTAAAAGCCTAAAGCAGTAAAATGAATATGTCTCTTAAGCGGTAAGAAGAGGGAAATTGTTATGTGTGTTACGTTGGGAATACTGAATGTGGTATTTCACACTTACCGCGTATTGGTTTTGTGCGGAAAGCAAGCAAATACGCACG